>NC_079509.1:48928761-49228761 GCF_030052815.1 Hevea brasiliensis
TTATCTATTTAAATAAATTTTATATCATTATCTTATTATTTAAATATATATAATTCAAATATATAAGTATATAAAGTTATATTAAAAAATAAAATTAATATATAATATATAATTATAGCAATGTATTTTTCAATTATATGGTTTAAATTTTCATCAATACATTATATATGTTTTTTGTTATAAATATTTCAATTTACTAAATATTTTAATTTATATTATAAACAATTTTATATAATAATAATAAAAAAATTATAAAATTCATTAAATCATTCATCAAACTTTACATTTATAATCTTGTATTCTTTTCTAATAATTAATTAATAAATATAAAAATATGAATGAAATAATTTATATACTGATTAAATTATTTTTATAATTTGTATTTTACAATAAATAATTAAAATCTTAATCTTATTATAAATCCTATTTCAAAAAATGCTTATAGATATTCTAACTCATAAATATTTTTATTAATAATAAATAATACTATGTAATTTAAAGATTTAATGTTAAAAAATTTTAAATTTTTACAGTTATAGCTAATTCTTTTTTTTTATATAATTTTATCTTGATTTTAAAATTTTTTAATTCATTATAAAAATTAATTTAAATCAGTTAACGTTATATAATTTTGACCATTGATAAAAATTAATTTAAATCAATTAACGTTATATAATTTTGACCATTGATCTCTCTTTTAGTCAATTGAAATATTATATTTTTTTAACTATCAATTTATTTCAATTTTTATCACTCACAAAAACAGAAAATACTTATAATCAAGTTAAAATTGTCAAAAATTTAAGAATGGGCTATAATAGACAAAGTTGAGAAAATTCTAAAGTTTTTATTATTAGTCTAATTTAAATTTTTTAAAAAGAATATGAATAATAAAAAAAATTTAAAAGTATATTATATCTAATAAGACAGACATTTTGAATCTCATTTCTGTAAAATAAAAGATATTATTAATAAATAAGAATACATCTTGTTTGTTTAAGTATATATAACTAGAATATAATGAAAATGGTTTTCTAAGATGTTTGTAAAGTTTTAATTTAAATCATTACTTTAACTTTTTAAATTTTGTTGTATTATTACGCTTTCTAGAAAAAAAAATTTCTATTAATTTTAAAATTTACTAATTATAGCATATGGATTATTTTTAAAAAATTTGTATATAAAGAAAATTAAATTATGAGCACGACGATTATTACCATTAGAAGTATATAAATTAAGAAATTATAATTTTGAATAAAATTATTTTAGTTAATGACATATATATATATATATATATATATATATATATATATATATATATATATATATATATATATAATCACGAATGCTTATTACTAACTATCAGAGTACTGATTATTGCAGGTATTTATATTTGTAACTTAGCTTTGGAAATCGACATGGCTAACAATGGAGGACGCGAAGAAGGTATGAGTTACCTACGTACTTGTCCATAATGCTGTGCAAGGTTCTGTTGGATTTAGAGAATAAAAATTATGTCTAACCAAATCGAATTTAAGACCTTTATTTTATTTAATCGAAATTAAAATATTTATATTTTGTTATCGTGTTAATTTCATTTTATTTGCCCTTGTGAAATTTCAATTGTTTGAATTTTTTTTTTTTTTTTAATTAAACATGATAGATGAAATAAGGACAAAGTTGGAATTGTATAAAGCTGCGATAAGTGGTGATTGGGAGAAGGCTATGGGCATCAAACCAATAACAGCAGTGATCAATAACCGTGGAGAGACAGCTCTCCATGTTGCAACTGCAGCAAACCACACCCATTTTGTGGAAAAGCTTGTTGATATGATTGCTAATGAAAATGCAGAGGATTTAGCTATTACAACTAAACCCCCAATTGCACCTCAAGCTTCATCTCTAAGTGATGCCATGGCTTCAGCCGCAACTGCATTCAAAATAGCAGCGGACCCAACCATAGGTCCCAAAGCAACTGCAGCCACATTGGCACCTGCAACCGGAAACGCAAATGCAAGTCGACAAGAAAATACCGAACCCAAAGCCAAAGTAACAATCGTGGACCCAATCCAAGATGCAGCTGCAGCCCCACAGCCACGGGACCGAGCCCCACAGTCAGAAGCCTCATCTCTAAGTGATGCCATGGCTTCAGCCCCAACTGCATTCAAAATAGCAGAGGACCCAGCCATAGGTCCCAAAGCAACTGCAGCCGCATTCCCATCTGCAACCGAAAATGCAAATGCAAGTCGACAAGAAAATACCAAACTCAAAGCCAAAGTAACAATCGCGGACCCAATCCAAGATGCAGCTGCAGCCCCGCAACCACGGGACCGAGTCCCACAATCACAAGCTTCATCTCTAAGTGATGCCATGGCTTCAGCCCCAACTGCATTCAAAATAGCAGAGGACCCAGCCATAGGTCCCAAAGCAACTGCAGCCACATTGGCATCTGCAATCAGAAGTGCAAATGTAAGTCGACAAGAAAATACCAAACCCAAAGCCAAAGTAACAATCGCGGACCCAATCCAAGATGCAGCTGCAGCCCTACAGCCACGGGACCGAGTTCCACCATCACAAGACCCAGCAACAGAACCAGAGGAGCGCGGAAATACAGCTTTTTGCTATGCGGCTTTATCTGGAAACGTGAAAATTGCTCAAATTATGAAGAAGAACAAGCAAGATTTGTCAGTGACTCGGGGTGGTAAAAATTTATTTCCAATTCATATAGCAGCTTTGGCTGGCCATGCACAAATGGTGCATGAACTGTACGATGAAGATCATATCAAAAATCAACTAACAAATGATGATCGCATTAGTTTACTCATCGCTTTGGTAGAGTCTGATATATATGGTAAGAAATATTCAATTCCATTATACCTAAATAATTTTCTTTTTAGATTATAAAGCCACCATTATACCTTCAACATAAAAATAATTTGGCTAAATCTCTTGAAAAATTATAAAACTAGGCTAATATTTGATTATATATATATTTTAGCCATAGAGACCTTATTTATTTATTTATTTTTTAATAATTTGGTTTTAGATGTTGCACTGAAGATGATAAAAGATCACCCAGAGTTGGCCACTAAGAATGATCATACCAGAGAGGAAGAGACAGCATTGCATGCATTTGCTCGAAAGCCTTGTATACCTTCCATTGAAACTTCTACAGGGATTTGGAGTTGCCGCAAAAACTTCGGTTAGCATTCTCTCTTTTGTACTCAACTGCTATGATTCTATCTAGTACTATTCTTTTGATACATTAGTTGTTATTCTATCTAGTACCACTGAATTTTGGCAGATTTGTTTTTCTCGGTTGCTGGTTCGAACATAAGTAAGCACGAACAAGGGCTTGAGCTAGTCCAAAAGCTTTGGGAGAAAGTAATATTGCAGGATGAGGAAAAAGTTTCTAAGTTTATGATTATACCTTCTGGGCGACTTATATTTATTGCAGCTGAAAATGGAAATGTGGAGTTCCTAACTATACTTATACGTCAATATCCAGCTTTAATATTGAAGGTGGATGAGAATAAACATACCATTTTTCATAAAGCTGTTTTGTATCGACATGAGAAAATCTTCAAGCTGATTTTTGAGTTGGGTATGATGAAGAACTTGATAAACATATATGAAGACGAGAACAAGAATAACATGTTGCACTTGGCTGGACAATTGCCTTTACCAAGTCGGCTAAATGTTGTACCAGGAGCAGCTCTCCAACTGCAACAAGAGCTACTGTGGTTTGAGGTAATTTGTTATTAATTCTTACTTCTCAGAGAAAATGCATAGAGCTGATCCATTATAGACTAAGACACAACATATATGATAAAACCTATATATAAAATAGATGAAACTCACATGTTTGTGCCTTAATTCCATGATAGAAACGCGCGCACACACACACACATATAGGAGAGGCTTCATTAACAAGAGCCTTTGGAGAAATTATTAGGTGCACCCGGTGTACATGCACATCTCTCACAATCATGTGGGACTCACTCTCCATATTATGAGGAGGGCCCAACTTTTTGTGAGAGATGGAGCACTATTTTTTAGTGCTCTCGATATATCTAATAATTAGCCGAGCCTTTGATCTAATTAATTTGCAGTTTTTGAACTGTAGGCATTATTACAAATTAAGTTTATAATTAGCAAATCACACCCATTGATAATAAATTATATTTTCATTAAAAATGTGCAGACACATTATATAATAACAATCATAGTATTATGATTGTTATTAATACATTTAGGTTTGGATTCTAGGATTTAAATTTGAAATTTGGATTAATAAAAAGAATTTTTATGGAAAGTTGTGGCATATGTAAAGTTGATACATTTGATTGCAGTAAAATGGATTTAAAATAATAAGGTAAAAGTTGTTATTTCAAATCTTTAGCTTTTAAATTTGTGTGAATACATGGGTTTTAGACCAAATTCAAATAATTTTATTTACAATATTTGAATAATATTTAATTCAAATCAAAATTCATAGGATCAAATCCGTCAATCCAAACATAACATTATTGATTTGAAAAGTCTCAAACATTATTTATTAGGGATTTCACTCTCTATGCCTTCCAACATGATATACATGTACAATACAAATTGTAGGAAGTGAAGAAGGTTGTTAGACCAGGGCAAATTGTAGCAAAAAATACGCAAAAGCAGACTGCAAGAGAAGTGTTCATGGAAAAGCACGAGAACTTAAGGATAGCAGCGGAGAAATGGATGATAAAAACAGCAAATTCATGCATGCTTGTGGCAACCCTTATTGCCACTGTTACTTTTGCAGCAGCGTTTACATTACCTGGAGGTAATAGACAAGATAATGGACAAGATAAGGGGTTTCCTGTTTTTCTTAATAGGACCTTGTTTAAAATTTTTGCCATAGCGGATGCAGTATCTTTAGCATTCTCATCCTCTTCGATACTATCCTTCTTGTCCATTCTTACTTCTCCATTCTCAATGGATGATTTTCTCAAGTCATTGCCAAACAAGTTAATTCGAGGATTCTTATTCCTTTTCATAGCAATAATAACAATGATGGGTGCCTTCGTTTTAGCCTTTTTCTTAATTTTCAAACATGGATTGATTCGATTTGCTATTTCTATTGCCGCACTTGCTTTTATCCCCATCCTTTTATTCATTGGGCAGCTCCATCTTGTTTTTGAGATGATTTATTCCACCTACAAGTGCTCCTTCCTTTTCTGTTGCAATAAAAAAACTCTCTTTCCTACCAAATCAAAATTTCCCATACTAGAAAAGCTATGCTGCTTCTGCAATTAGCTCCATATTTATCTTCTAGCCTATGTGTTGTGTACTAGTTTGTAATAGGGATAGATTTTGTGCTAGTATTTGCAATAGGTATAAATTTTGTGCTAGTACTATTTGTTTTATACTTGTGCGTGTGTAAAATAAAATCATTATTGTATTTTATTTTTCTTGTACAATAAACGTTTAAAAAGTAATGTCTTTTTTTTTTATTCATTTAGTTACAATCCACACTCTACTTAAAATTTATTAATTTCAAATATAACTTAATATCATAAATTAAAACTCATTGTTGGTGAACGTTTTTTTTTATAGTGGTTATCATTATTTTTACACCACTTTTATCACAATATCCCTAACCTATAGAGATTGATGTAACCTGGAAAATTGATAAAGTTTTCGCAAAATTTATAGCTAAAAGAAACTATGAAACCTGTTAAAATATATCTGATATATAAAATATGGCTCCGTGCCCATCCAACATTTAAATACACAAATATACATATATCTTTTCTCTGAGGATCAAAAGAAAATATTTGCAGTTTAAAGCTTCTAACTGTCTATACATATGTACTATAAACTAAAACAAAATAAATATCCAAAAGAAACATATTGGCCCAACCTCCACTAGACTCAATAGGTGGTGAAGTAGAAGAGAGTACAATACTGAAAGAGAGGTTGCTAGTGGTGGAATCAGAAAAAGGATCTGAAATATTAAAATTTAAGAGAGTGAGTAAAACTACTCAATGAACGAATAAATAAATAACAAAGGGGAACAAATAAGGTTTTGGTACTTAATAGTACCAATTTTGCTATGTTTGAATAAGTCAGCTAAATAAATATCTTTTAATCTAAAATCATGTAGCTGAACTAAAATAAAATTCATGCTGTAATAATATTGCTAAAATAGATATATTGAAATTATAAAATTTGCAATATCCTCATACACTCGCAATATGCTTCATATAGATAATGCTGGCATCTCAGACGCAATAATAAACTCTGGCAGTCTAAAAGCAATGCTAGCATCTTGGGCTTTATAATGATACAAAAATAATCCAAGAGCAATAAAAATACTGGTTATACACATGTGTAGAGCTATCCCTAAAGAGTGACCACTTGATATATGCCCCAAAGGCTATGTGTATATCAAGCGTTGTCCCAAAGATAGTATAAATATAAGTTGAGCTGAAAATAAATCACCCATTATCAAGGTGTTATCTATTCGGTGCATATATTGAGTGTATTCAACCATTTATTCAGTTGTAATTATAAATCTCATTTTATTCAATACTAAAACATAAAATTATCATTCTCTGTTCCTATTTTCATAATTAGAAATAATATAAATAATTAATATTTAATAAAATACTAATTTTATATATTTATTTACTCACCTGTACTAAAGATAGACTAAATCTTAGACTGCTGAAGCACATCTAGTATCTACTACAGGAGCTGGATCCTCTCCTAAAGTCAAAGAAAATAAAAGTGCATCAAGGAAGGAAATTTAAATTTTGGAATGAGAGTTGTGAGATATAAAATACATGATTTGTGTATAAAAGTTTTAAAAGAAAGCCAACAACACTTTGGCATAACCCGAACGTTTTCCAAAATTTCAACGGTTCAACAAATTCTCAAAAAGCCACAACACAACACAAATAACTTTAAAACACCTTTCCAAAATCTATACAAATAATTATAATATATTCCACATTTTCTCCATTTATTTCTCCTCCTCCATTCAAAATATCATTCTTCCTCCTTAACCTTTTATAGTAAAATTTATTCCAAAATTAAATTAGAATTTTTTTGCTGTCATAAATATAATCAATATTCATTAATAGCTCCAAAATCAACCTCATGATACTTTAATTTTTTAACCAAACATTTAATATAGAGGGCTTAAATCAAATTCTCATATTATGGAATCACAATATTTTGATATTCATTTCTTTAAGAAAACTTACCTAGTAGCTAGAATCACCTATTTACTAACCCATGAAAATCTATTATTTCAAAATAAAACCATATTCTCTAATTTAATATAAAACTTATCTCTCTTATATCATTATGCAATATAAATCACAAAAAGGAAAATGGAATATCAAATTAAACTTTCATAAATAAAAAGAAAGGAAGGAAAAACTTATCGGTTTGAAATAAAAAAAAATTTACAAGCTCTTACAAGTGAAAATAATGGATTTTAGGTTAGAATTTTGGTTGAAAATGGTTGTTTAACTAAAGATTTTAAGGGTTTTTGTGTTGATTTGATATATGGGTGTGAGTGAAGGGATAGAAGGAGAAATTTGGTGTTGATTTTGCTTCTCCCCTGTTCTGCTCAAGGTAAAAAAAAGGGGAACAATTTTCCCTTTTGTCTCACTTAGCTTCTTTTCTCTATTATTATTATTATTATTATTATTATTATTATTATTATTATTATTATGTAGAAGCTTCTCAAAGTTACTCTTATATGGGCTTTTAACATTTGCTTAATGGGCCCTCATTAATTTAGTTTAATACGCTAAGTGTTACAACTTTTCTATATTTTGAAAGCATTAGATATTATTCTTTTTTTTTTTTTTTTTAAATTTGCACCACTTCATATAGTATTCTATATATTAAGCATATTATCTACATTTACACTAACTCCATGAGATATCACTCGAGATCATTAGATTCTGATTGGTCAAACACACATGAGTTTATATAATACATCCATGATTCTATGTAGGATAGTCACGATGGATTGACAATCCAATTAACATTTGGGTTCTGTGTAATCACCATGCAATTTTTTTTCAACGGATTTTAATAACCGTAATTGCTTATGTGTTAACTTTACAGTGACTTACTATTCCATGTAACTTGTTTACATAGAATCACCATTCCAGTATAAAATTATTCAACTGATAAGGTTTATCCACTGACAGATGTAGAAAAAAAATTTTTGGGGTCGATGTATAAGAGTCAATTGACTTTCCATTAGTAAAATACATCAACCATTAAAAAAGAGCATTCAATATATAAATTAATCAGGGGTCAATTAAATAAATATATAAATATATATAAATAATTTAAGAAAAAAATGAGGTCAATTCACCCTTCTTTTAGTATGGTAAATCTTCCACTAGGTTGATCAAGATATATGTGTATCCTATTGTAATTGTAATCTCTTATACCTATAAGTTATCATATAGCCAGTGTATATCTCATGTATAAGCTATATAGAAACATCTCTCCAGTATAGTGACAAGACAGGTTTTCGAATCCAACACTTACATGATATCAAAGGCTCATGGCTCTTTGCAATAGCCACTAAATAAAGCTTAGTCACCTCTTCCACGTCTTCTTCTCTCTCTTAGTCCCTATCAAATGTCTCTTAGTTCTTAATTGTGAAGTTTATGTCCTCCAACTATATTCTGTGGAAAGCGTAAATTCTTCCTTTTCTTAATGGGTATAATCTTGTGAAAAAAATAAGCAATTAGCTGTAGAGGAATTAATGAAAGAGATGAGAGAAGGTTGGCTGAATATATTTCTTTGTATTAACAGAGTACAGATATATATGTACAAATATACCTAACAATCCTAACTATTTCTAAAACATGGATGTTGTGATCCACTATTAGTGGGATTTGATTTACATTATTCCTGGAGAGAAAATAGGAAAGCAAATATACAGAGATATTACAATCAATTAATTTCTTAACACTCCCCTTCAAGTTGGAGATTGAATATCATGAAGTCCTAACTTGTTGCACATGTCACAAATTAATCATTTCCTAAGGCTTTTTGTAAAATATCTACTAATTGGAACTGCTAGGTATATACGAAGTATTGATTATGCTGGCTTATAGTTTTTCTCAAACTATATGATAATCTATCTCAATGTGCTTTGTACGCTCATAAAAAATGGGCTTTGCTATAATGTGTAGAGCCACTTGATTGTCACAAATTAATGGTGTAGGAGCTGCCTGTGGAACTTTTAGATTTTGTAATACATAGAGAAGCCAAGTTAGCGCTAAACACATATTTGCCATTGCTTGATATTTAGCTTCTGCTAATGATCTAGAAACATTGGTTTGCTTTTTGGATTTCCATGAGATGAGAGAATTTCCAAGAAAAACATAATATCCTGTAACTGATCTTTTTGTTGCACGATAAACTCCCCAATTTGAATCACAAAAGGCTTTCAAAGAAAGATTTTTTATGGAAGGAAATAGTAATCCTTGACTAGGAGTACCTTTGAAGTATTTGAGGATTTGTATAACTACATTGTAGTGAGGTTTCCTGGTCTCATGCATGAATTGACTCAGTGTTCGAACATAATATACAATGTTAGGTCTTGTGACAGTAAGATAAATAATTTGCCAACTAGTCTTTTATATTTAGTTGGATCACTCAATAATGTTCCACCTGTTAGAGTAAGCTTTAAATTCTGTTCCATTGGAAATTTGTCTAGACGTGCACCTAAAAGTCCTAAATCTTGCAAAATGTCTAATGCGTATTTCCTTTGAGACATAAATATGCCTTTCTTTGAGTGAGAGAATTCAATAGCCAAGAAATATTTCAAGTCTCCAAGATCATTGATACGAAATCTTTTAAGAAGAAAACTTTTAAGAAGTTTGATTTCTTGAAATCATTTCCTGTGAGAAGCATATCATCAACATAGATTAGGATTGTGGTAAATGAGGTACCTTGAGTTTTGGTGAAAAGAGAATAATCAGCTTTTGATTGTTGATAACCAGCTTTCTTAATGGTGTCTAAAAATGTTAGGAACTAATTTTTGGATGCTTGTTTGAGCCCGTGTCGGGATTTATTGAGACGGCATAGAAGATTCTCCCCCTATCAGTGAAGACCAAGTGGAGGTTCCATATATACTTCTTCATGTAAATTGCCATGAAGGAAACATTTTGCATGTCTAATTGATGAGAAAACCAATTGCAAGCAGCAATAATTGTAAGAAGATAACGTAGTGTAGTGAACTTGGTTGTAGCAAAAAAAAATTTATGGTAATCGACACCATTAATATGAGTATATCCCTTAGCAACAAGGTGTGCCCTATACCATTCAATGGTGCCATCAGATTTGCATTTGATTTTGTAAACCCATTTGCATCCAATGGGTTTATAACGAACAGGAAGGGGAGCTAAATTCCAGGTGTTATTTTGCTATAGTGCTTCTAATTTTGCACTCATGGCTTGTCACTAATGTGGATCAAGGATAACTTGAGCATATGATTGAGGCTCACTGTGACCTATAATGTTGGCTAAAAAGGTATGTGACACCCCTTACCTGTCTACTATATAGCCGAGCAAGAAGTGCCACATTCGGTGCCAGAGCACCCTATCTTTTCTTGTCATGTCTATTGTAAATTTTAATATCATTTAAATCAGGTAATTTATGTGTAGAAATTTTTTTTTATATATCTTATTTCTGTGGAGACCCGGACAGAGCCTCCCCTGTTTATTAGCATCTGGCGGATTTCCACTAATCACCTGTTAACATATCCATATTCATTTCACAGATTTCCCTATCATATTCTCTTTTATCATATCATTCACAACTATTTATGAGATCTCAAAATGAAATATCATATATTACATTCATATGGAAATTCATAGATAATAAATTACAAGTTTTCATTTCAATCTCAAGTTTAATTACAAGTCCAAAATGAAATACATCATGACTAGATATAATGAACCAAAATACTAGTCTATACATGGGCCCTACCAAAATACAAAAGACTGGTGAGTTGACTCTAGTCGATGGCAGATCTGGTCGGAACTCTGTCCGAACACTACTGTGGCGGCTGCTGTTATGACGGCTGCTGATCTTCAGTACCTATGCAATGGAAAATCAACGCGCTAAGTATAACACTTAGTGGTGCATAATTTATAATAACAATAATTAAACAATTGAATTAATATCTGTAAATCATGACTTCTGGGTCTTTTACGTTTTTATTGCTCTTTGGAAACAATTAACATTATCAGAATCTTTTATGATTACTTATTGTATTTTAAGTCTTAATTAATTTTTATCAGTGCCCAAGAAACCTATAACAAATTATAAAAGCTGGATGCACGGTTGTATACTGGTTAGACAGCCATATGTCCGCCCAAAGATATCGTCATCGTGCATGAGGGCAAATCGGGCATGAGACCATTATCGGGCTTGTAAAGCCAAAAATAAAGTTAGGCACAATGGCCAATGGGTAGGCATATAGCCCGTAGAACAATCATATCAGATATATATTATCAGTTCATGATTTGCTTTATAAGCAGTACTGCTATCTGTGGTCCCCAATTGGTATACCAATTTATCCAAACTAAATAAATAAGTCTAGGTATACTATAGGCAATTAAACATTTTTAATTATTTTAGCACTATTCACTGTTACTATTTTCTGGTACTGTTCAGTGGTACCATTAATTTCATATAAATAGGACATTAGTCCCAATTTACATATTCATATCATCTTTAATATTTAATTAGCCTTATGAGTATTTTAATCACCATGTATAGCATTTTTCCCATGAACCTTTCTTTAGGTTCATTTTGATGTGTTATCTTTATCTAGGAATTTAACTAGATTATGATGTCTATTCGGTCACACTTCTTTCATAACAAATGCTTCTCTATGTTTAAACTTGAATTTCAATTTTTGAATCACTGAATTTGGGGTTATAGAACTAAAGTTATGGTCAAAATACCATAACTGGTCCCTTTGCCTCTAAGCTGTCCCGAATTTACAATTTCTGGTCAATAAAATTTGACCAATCATTTGATCATTTTATGGTCATTTTTAGACTTAGGTTCCTTCACAAGATATGTTCCTCTATGTCTTAGGGACTCCCAGGTACAATTTCATAATTTTTCAAGCTTGGTATAGTGAGTTATAGTCAATGTATTAACTTGGACTCTCAATCCTATAAAGGCAATAGTCAATCTTCAAGGCAGTATGTTTATCCCTCTTTTTAGGGTCTTCACACTTAGAATTTGGAAAGGTGTCTAAATCAATATTGTAGCCCTAAGTATCATGTTTTCAGATCATATTAGCATATCTCAAATGGAATTTCCTAGTGGGAGTTATGGCCAAATGAACACACAGGTATCAAATGTTATTCTGGGTTTAACTTAACATTTTCTAGATTTCAATTCCTAACTTTGGCTAATATTTTCCCTAGGATGCAATGGGTTTTGGAGCTTGGTCAAAAGATAAAAATTGTTGTGCTATGTCTTATAAAACTTTTAGCACTAGTTTCACTCAATTTGCAACTTTGGAGACCAAGTTATGGCATTTTTGTCAAAACTGATCAGGCATACCAAAAGAACAGTATTTTGGACAATTTCTGGGTTGGCAGTTTTAGTAACCCAACTTGTGCTAACAATTTGAATTGGTTAAAGGCAAAACTGGGTCAAGTGGTCTTCATGAAAAGTGTAGTCCTATGTCTAAGCTTTCCATTGATGTAAATTTTAGGTCATTTGGACCAGTATAGAGAGATTTATGACCAAATGAATATGTACTATTCATTTGGTCATTTTCTAGGTTTCAGTGTTTGGTCATCCGGGTTTGGGCAGAGAATTGGTCATGATTTTGACAAAATTTGGGCAGAGTTCCTTCTTGAAAAATGAAGGTTTGGATGTCCCAAAACACTTCCAATTGGCCTCATACCAATTGGGGCAACACAAACGGAGATATGGCAATAGAAACTTAATGGATTCAACAACAACACAACCTGCTAAAAATTCACACTCCCAATTTCTATCTCCTCCTTCTTTCAAACTCCAAATAAGCATATATGGCACTTCTATAAGCATCAATCTCAACTTAATTGGGTTAAATTCATGCATTTACACATGGTTCTTAATCATTTACACAAACCCTAGTCTCCAAAGTTTCAAATTTATACAAACTCAGCTCTTTTACACTTCTTATCATATTAACTATTCAAACATCCTTATGAAACCATTTTTCATCATTTAAAAATAGCAAACCTCACAAGATTCATGGCTGTAAAAATTAGGGTTCTTCAATTCCTTTTTATTTATTTTCATTTTCATAGAATACTCACTCATCTCATCATTCTTACAAGATTTAAAGAAGAGAGGGAGTGGTATTTTTGCACTTACCTTGTGACCCAACTTGCAAACTTCAATTTCTCTTCTTCAAATGGGTATCTAAAGCTTCCTTATGGAGTGGGGAAGATTTTTAATGAAGGGGACTAGGGGTTTTGGTGGATAAATGAAGAGAAATTCAAGCTCAAAGCTTGAGCAAAAATGGTGAAGGGGAGAGAACAATAGAGACGGCAAGGAGAGAGAGAAGAGGAAGATGAAGAAGACTTGTGGTTGGTGAATTTTTGTCTCTTATGTCTTATATATTCTATTTATTGTACTTTAATTTTCTTTTAAATGCCATAAGTCTATTTCCTTTCTTTTCTTTTCTTTCCTTTTCTTTTCTTTTCTTTTCTTCTTCTTTCTCTTCTCATTTTCCAAATTCAAATTCATAAATTTAATTTATGTTAATTATTTTATTTCCTAATTTTAATTTGACATTTAGGTCAAAATTCACCTCTAGGGGTGAAATGACCAAAATGCCCTTCATGATGCTCATCGGGTTATTTTTATTATTTTATACCAATTAATAAATTCTCTAAATTTTATTTTATTTCTCAAAATTTTTCCTATATTTTTTAATATTTATTTCATTAATTTATGCCTCCTCACTATAGTTTAAGTGTAGCTTCAGACATCCTGACTATCCGAACAGACATTAGTCGTCGGAACAGTAAAATGTACAGACTACCTACGGTGAGGGCGTTACAAGGTATAATGGGCAGAAGACACACGAGAGTATGAAAGAAAATGAGAAAGAGGATATTGAGTACCTGATTCATAACTGGTTTCCATGGTAGGGTGATTAACTTGGACGTACATCACGTAGTCTTTATGCCATGTTGGGGGAAGCTTACAACGAGTTGATTGTCATAGAAGAGGAATAAAATGAGTTGGAGGTTTTGAAAAGGTTGAATTAGGTGTAATGATTTCAATTAAAGATAAGTGAATGGGAGTTTGAGTGGGATCAGAAGAGATTTCAAATGTAGTGGGTTCAGCTAGGATAGAATGCGTGGAAGGTGATTCTATGAGCTGGCGCTGAAAAGTTGGAGTATTTATGGAAGTAGAAACATGTATGAGAGACGACGGTTCAAAGGGCTAGGGTTGGTAGGGTGGAGCATTTGTGGGATAGAATGATGTATATGGTAAGCTGTCCATGGTATTAGGAAAGGATTTGCGTGACTTTATGCTAGAATTTTGTGTATCTGAAAGAAAAGGGAAGGTATTTTCAAAAAATTTAACATCATGACTAACAAAAAATTTTTAGTCTCCAACTCATAAAGTCTGTATCCCTTTTGACTAGTAAGGTACTGTCACGACCAGAACCCACAAGCTGGACTGGCACTAGGACTTGGGTCAGCATAAGGCCCTCAATGCTCGTAGTAAGCCCAATTATCTTCCAACCCAAACATAAACCCATATTTGGCCCAATTTTAAGAAAATAACTAGACAAAGTCCGAACATGATATGGACCATCCAACGAGGAGTTTTTGACTCACTCGACTTGTAAACACAAAATCTAGTCCATTGGGGAGCTCAGCTCACCCTCATAATTATCCATAAATCACAATAAAATCAAATGGGAGCTTAGCTCCCTCAATCAAGCCATATACCCAATCCATCCAACCCTTTATGCATCATAAGAAGTTTACAATTTTCAAAAAAAAAAAAAAAATAGACATAATCTTTTACAATCCCAAATCAAATTAAATAACCTCTACACATGTAGAGTTCTAAAACTTTCCTTGATTACATAAATTATACAAAATGAACATAAGTGGACCTGTGAGGAAGGGAACAGGTCAATAACAATAAAGCTCTTCTGTATCCTAGAAAAATAGTGAACGGGAGTGAGCGTTCAACTCAGAGAGTAAATATTTATTTTACTTACAATTTCTATAAATATCCAATTCTAATGCATCCTTAGAAATGAAATGCATCATCTTCATACAAGTTAAACAAATTATATTAAGTCACATCAAAGATAATCTGGAGTACTCACGCACCCGTGTCAAATCCATACCCATGCATACATGTATGGGAAGTTGATCCCCCTACCCAACTCTCTTAATCCAAGGCCTGCCAGCGAGATCAACTCGAGCTGGACTTTCGTTTAAAAATCTATATGTGGGGGTCAGCGAGATCAACTCAAAGCCATACTCACCCCGACCTCCTAAAAAAGAATCGGGCCCCAAGTGAGACTAGCTCAAGCCGATTTGCCCGTCCTACCCATATCCATATACACCACATACACACCCACTCACACACACACAGCTCCAGATTATCAAACACAGTAACCAAGTAAATATCATCAAGTATAAATACAAAATAGGGCATGCTTAATATTTAACTACATAAATATAAGTATAAGTGATGTATGAGCATGCCAGAAAATATAATAATATTGAAATTATAAATAAAATAAATATCTATTCACAATACTTTAAAGGTCACTTTGGTGTCCCGACTCAAGAAGTAGGCTGTCCCAGCTCACCTAAACAATATATCAAAATTTATCAATAAATATCTTGAAACAAAACTGTAGGGAATCAAAAGACAGCCCTAAGGTTTTGTCGAAAATCGGGCAGAGTTCCCCCTATACCTAGGACCTACTCAACCTGCAAAAGGATTCAAATAATACTTTTAATTTCTCAATTTCCCATAATCACAACACATCAATAATATATGGCCCTTTTGGGCCCTCCAAATCAATCAAAACTCATGATATGAAAAAAATTACATTTTAGTCCCCGAAACCAACCTTTTTAGTAAAAACCACTTAAATAAGCTTTAAAAAATTCTAAAATTTTGCCTTGCGGTCATTAGAAATATTACTAAGCTAATGCAAAAGGAATTATAATTTTCTGACCTATCACGAATATTTTATAAATTTTTAATCGAAATTAGGCACTTAAATTAAGAAAACTTAGGTTTTGGGTTTGCCTATGCCAATTCTGACACTTGGGACCCGTTCGGGTTATCTGAAAATAGTAGGGTAGCCTATAACCTCGACCTGGTTCTGAAGTATTTTCGACAGCCTGTCTGCCAAGCTCGAAATTGCAGAATCGAGCAACTGTCAAATTTCCGCGAAACAAGGGTACCTACGCGAAGCTCACAACACCAGGAGTTAGAAAAAATATTTACTGAATTATTAAGCTTAAGTGAAGCTCAGAAAAATACTACGAAGTTCATGGGACCCACTAAAATTTCGGTGTCAAAAAATTTTGAAATTTATATTCTCACGAAGCTCTCATCATGTAGAGCACGTCGGTAGTCTCAGATTTCTCATGGGGTTTCCGGTTTGGGAGAAATTTAGCTCAAAATTCAAAATAGGCTAAAATTTTTAGAGCAAAAATTGGACAAAATACTCGATGAAAACTTGTGTTTTTGGTGTCTATAGAAAGCTCTCAATGAGTAGAAGATATTTGGGAGAAGACTCGGTCTGTTTGGTAGCCTGATCGACTGGATTTTGGTCGAAAAAGGGGCGATACTGCGCGCACTACAAGGGAGGTTTGGGGAGCGATTTTCGGTGGTTTCAGGCGACGGCCGGCGAGGAGGAGAGTGCCAGGGTGGTCGTCGATTGTGGGAAGGGAGAAGAGAGAGAACAGAAGAGAGAGAGAGAGAACGTCAGGGCACGCAGGTAAGGAAGAAGAAAAAGAAGAAGGCCAGTCCAATTTGACTGGTCCTACTGGTCTGATTTGATTCGATCGATCAAATTCAGAATACCTAAAATTGAATTTTTTCTCTTCCCTGGGACCAAAAACGAGGCCTAAAAATTTCGAAAAAATTTCAGAAAACTCAGAAAAATTTTTAGAGTCCAAATATATTTTTAGTTTTGCCACGTGGTTTTTAAATTAATTTTTAAAAATTAACAAAGTTTATTGACTTTGAAAAATCAAACCTGATTTCTAAAATTCCAAAAATGCAAATAAATTTCCAAAATTTTAATAAGATAAAATATTAATATTTACACATAAATAAGTATTTTTAAAAAATTTAGGAGTGTTACATTTTTTCCCCCTACAAAAAAATTCGTCCTCGAATTTTACACAAGGCAGAATAAAAGAACAGAATTACACATTGAACAGATAAGGGTACTTGCTACTCATGTCCCACTCTGACTCCCAGGTGCATTCTTCCACTGATTGACTCCTCCACAAAACCTTAACCATAGGGATCTATTTTGACCTTAGCTGCCTCACCTAGTAGTCCATTATGGCTACTGACTGCTCCTTGAAAGTCAAGTCTTCATTGAACTCCACTGTATCTGGTTAAAGCACATGGGTAGGATCAGGTATGTATTTCCTGAGTATAGAAATATGAAACACAGGGTGGACATGAGAAAGACTGGGTGGTAACTCCAACCGATAGGCCAAAGCTCCAACTCTATCAATAATCTCGAAAGGCCCTATGTATCGGGGTGCTAGCTTGCCTTTCTTCTCAAATCTCATAACTCCCTTCATTGGAGAGACCTTCAGGAATATATAATCACCCAAAGCAAACTCTATATCCCTCTGCCTGGGATCTGCATAGCTCTTCTATCTGCTAAAAGTAGTCTTCAAGTGTTCCTTGATCTTAGGAATCATTTCTGAGATGTAATGCAACAGATCTAGGTCATGCACCTTCGTTTCACCCACTTTTGTCCAACAAAAAGGAAATCTACACCTCCTGCCATACAGTGCTTTATAGGGTGCCATCTTGATACTAGAATGATAGCTGCTATTGTAGGCAAACTCTACCAAAGGTAGCCAATCATCCCATTAACCTCCAAAATCCAGGACACACATACGAAGCATATCCTTCAGTCTACGAATTGTCCTTTTGGACAGCCCTTCTGTCTGAGGGTGGAAGGCGATACTAAAGTTTAACTGTGTGCCAAGTGTTTCCTGTAGCCTTCTCCAAAACTAAGAAGTGAATTGGGGTCCCCTACCAGATATTATGAAAATAAGGACTCCATGTAATATGACTATCTCACTAATATGCAGCCTGGCATACTGGGCAACAGAGTAGGTCACACAGGCAAGAAATGAGCTGACTTGGTCAAACGATCCACTATCACCCATATTGAATCATATCCATGTGTGGTACGAGGAAACCCAGTTACAGAATCCATTGTGATCATTTCCCACTTCCATTCTGGAATAGGGAGCTCTTGCAGCTTTCCTGATGGCCTTTGGTGTTCAAATTTCACCTTTTGACAAGTTAAGCACTTGGACACAAAGTCTGCTATGTCTTTCTTCATGCCATTCCACCAATACCTATCCTTCACATCATGGTACATCTTGGTGGAGCCTGGATGGACATTATAGGGTGTGCAGTGCACCTCTTGCATGATTTTAGCTCTAAGGTTATCTACATCTGGCACACATATCCTGGAGCGTTGCATAAGAGCACCATCTGCACCAAACTCAAATTCACAATCCTCTCCTTGTTGTACCCTTTCTACAATTCTCATTAGTTGTGGTGTCTCTATGTTGGTAAACTCTAATTCTGTCTTACAGGTTGAGCCTCACTCTAAAATGTGCCAACAGTGCACCCTCATCAAATATATCCAAGATTAGTCCCTGATCCATCAACCTATACAACTCCTGAATTAATGGCCTCCTTTCATTAGATATGTGTGCCAAGCTACCAGAAGATTTCCTATTCAGGGCATCTGTTACCACATTCGCCTTTCTAGGATGGTATTGGATGGTGCAAACATAATCCTTCAGAAGCTTCATCCATCTCCTTTGTCTCAAATTTAAATTCCTTTACTGGAAAATGTACTTCAAGCTCTTGTAGTTAGTGTACATCTCACACACTTTACCATACAGGTAGTATCTCCAGATCTTTAATGCAAAGACTATAGCTGCCATTTCCAAAGCATGGGTGGGGCAGTTCTACTCGTGCCTCTTTAGCTATCTTGAAGCATAAGCCACCACTTTCCTATGCTGCATTAAAACACACCCCAAACCAACTCTGGAGGCATCACAGTACACGGTATACCCTTCACCACTTACTGGTAATGTCAACACAGGGGCTGTAGTTAAACACTCCTTAAGCTTCTGGAAAACCTCCTCACACTCATTGGTCCAAATGAATGGGACATTCTTCCGAGTTAACTTAGTTAAGGGATCTGCTATTCTGTAGAAATTCTACACAAAATGCTTATAACAACCTGCCAGGCCTAGAAAACTCCGCACTTCAGTGACGGTTGTAGGCCTAAGCCAATCAGTTATAGCCTCAACTTTCTTGAGATCTACTTGAATACCTTCACTAGAAACCACGTGTCCCAAGAATGAGATGCTTTCCAGCCAAAATTCACATTTTGAAAATTTTGCATATAGCTGGTGCTCCCTCAAAGTCTGCAGCACCATCCTAAAATGCCACACATGTTCTTCCTCGGTCTGAGAATATACCAGAATGTCATCTGTAAATACGATGACAAAATGATTCAGGAACGGCCTGAACACCCTGTCCATCAAGTCCATGAAGGCCGCTGGTGCATTAGTGAGTCTAAAAGACATCACCAAGAACTTATAATGACCATATCTTATTCTGAATGCTGTCTTGGCCACATCTTCATTCCAAATTCTCAATTGATGAGAACCTGACCTAAGGTCTATTTTAGAGAAGTACCTTGCTCCTTGTAGCTAGTCGAACAGGTCATCAATCTGAGGAAGTGGATTTTTATTCTGGACGGTCATCTTATTCAGCTACTTGTAATCAAAGTCACAATCTTAGGGATCCATCCTTCTTCTTTATAAATAGAACAAGAGCACCCCAAGGTGAAGTTCTTAGACTTATCCCTTATCTAGAAGCTCCTGTAACTGATCCTTCAGCTCCTTCAATTCTACTGGTGCCATCCTGTAAGGTGGCATAGAAATGGGGTTTATACTCAGCACAATATCTATGCAGAATTCTATTTTCCTTTCTGAGGGCAACCATGTAAGCTCCTCAGGAAAAACATCTATGAACTCTCGGATAACAGGAACATCTTCCATGCTTATACCTTTAGCAGATGTGTCCCTTACTAGTGCCAAATAACCTTAGAATCTGTGCCTCAACATCCATGCCTCAACACCCTGTAAGCTCCTCAACATCTTCTAGGTTATACGGAGCCACACTTCTGTTACCATCAAAACTGAACTCTTTTATTCCCAGTATATGGAAATACACTTTTTTATTTCTACAATCTAGGGTGAATAATGAGTTGACAGCCAATTTATCCCTAAGATTACATCAAAGTCCATTACTGGTAGAGGAACCAAATATGCCAGGAGGATCTTCCCATCTAGAACCAGTGGGCTACCCGAAAAAACCATGTCTACATATATGTTATCACTAAGAGGGTTAGCTATAGACAGAGGACACTCTAATGTTGTAGGATTTCTACCCAACCTTAGAGAAAATACAAGGGAAACAAATGAGTGTATGGCACTTGGATATATTAAGACACGTGCCTCAAAAGAACAAATTGGAAGAATACCTGTCACAACTACATTCGAAGCCTGGGCATCTTAGTGTGTCAAGGCTAAAACTCGGGCTTGACCTCTGTCCTGTACTGTAGAACCCTGATACTAACTCCTGCCTCTTGATCTTCCTCCAAAACTGTGCCCTCCAAATCCATGGCCCTACTGCCCACTGTGCTAGCTGCTTGCCATGCTGAATGTGCCAGGGTGCATCGGATGGGGCATAGTACCAACAGACCCTTGTGACCCCATCAAATGCTCATTGAACATGGGGCATTCCCTAGCAAAGTGACCCTGCTTGCCATATCTAAAGCATCCATTAGAGCTCATCAAACAAGTCGCTAAGTGGACTCTGCCACATTATGTGAACGGCGCCAAAGAAGACCCCGAACTAGAATCTGAGCTATTGTATCCTGAACTTTGACCACTGCTTGAGCCATATCCTGGCCTGAATCCTCTAACTTTTATGTTTTAGGCCTGCCTTCCTACTGCCTGGCCTTTCCACTATGGTGGCTCTGGCTGCCACCCATGGTGTGCATCTGTGGGAGACTAGATGACCCTTCAACTTGGTTCTTCTTTACTCTGCTTCCCTCATCTCCCAGGTAGCTAATCTCAATTTGTCTAGCTCTATGCACCACTATATCAAAAGACTAATCAGACAACATGGCCAGGTTTGTAATTTCCTGTCTAGCCCCTTTAAAATCCCTTTTACTTTCATGCTCTCTGTAGCCACGGCTGTAGGGGCATACCTACTCAGCTCTAAGAATTCTGAAGCAAACTCATCTATGGACCTGCCATTCTGCCTTAAGGCCTCAAAGGCCCATAGCTTTTGGTCTCTGAAGCTTTTTGGTACAAATCTATTGATGAATAGTTCCACAAACTAGGTCCAAGATAATCCCTCAATGCGAGGTAGTACGTAGTCTGTCATCCACTGCCTTAGCACTGGCCCCAATACATGCTGCACACCCTTGCCTATTTACAGGAGTTCAAAAACTTGTAGCCATCATCCGTTACATCATAGATACTGAGCACCAACTTCTTGAAATTAATTATTCATTTGTAAAGTTCCGCTCTTGGTACGGTGGGCTGCTGCTATTGTAGAGGGTGGATCATATGTTGTGCCATCATATTAATGGTCCTCTGTAAACCGGCTAGGGTAGTTGCCATTGGATCCAGAGGACCTTAGGCCACAAAAGATTATTCATGAACTGCTGGCTGCTGCTCTTCTACTTAAATAACTCTAGGTCTCCTACCCCGCCTCCTTGAGGTAGGCACCTCATCCTGTGTCGACACCTCGTCTGGCACATCTCGTTCTAGTGCAATGGCAGCTCTTCTATTTCTATGCATTTTCCTGAAATTCAGCAGCATTAGCCCATAGAAATTCAAAATAGCATGTTACACAGCTCTATAAACTCATAATTACACACAGGTATATGAAGCAGAAACTAAAAGCAAAGATGACAATGCAAGGACGGATGTGGACCATAGTCTCCGTATGTGACTCCTAACCAGACTCTTCTCAAAACCTTAAACATATATTCCCCATAAATCTGGAGCCTAAGCTCTGATACCAATATTGTCATGACCCGAACCCACGGGCCAGACCTGCATTAGGACTTGGGTCAGCATAAGGCCCCCAAAGCCTGTAGTAAGCCCAATTATATTCCAACCCAAACATAAACCCATATTTGGTCCAATTTCAAGAAAATAACTGGATAAAGTCCGGCCACGGTATGGACCATCCAACAGGGAGTTTTTAACTCACCTAACCTATAAACACAAAATCTAGTCCATTGGGGAGCTCAGCTCACCCTCACAATCATCCATAAATCACAATAAGATCAAATGGGAGCTCAGCTCCCTCAATCAATGCATATACCCAATCCATCCAACCCTATATCCATCATAAGATGTTTATAATTTAAAAAAAAAAAAAGAGACATAATCTTTTACAGTCCCAAATCAAATTAAATAACCACTACACATGCGGAGTTCTAAAACTTCCCTTAATTACATAAATTATAAAAAATGAACATAAGTGGACCTGTGACTAAGGGAACAGGTCAATTACAAGAAAGCTCTCTTGTATCTTGGAAAAATAGTGAACAGGAGTGAGCAGGGGCATACCTACTCAGCTCTAAGAATTCTGAAGCATACTCATTTACGGACGTGCCATTCTGCCTTAAGGCCTCAAAGGCTTCCACAAACTGGGTCCAAGATAATTTCTCAATGCGAGGTAGTACGTAGTCTGTCATCCACTGCCTTGGCACTGGCCCCAATACATACTGAACACACTCTATCAATCTCCTATTAGTTAATTGTAGTTCCACCCCTGCCTATTTGCAAGAGTCAAAAAATCGATAGGCATCATCCGTTACATCATAGATACCAGGCACTAACTTCTTGAAATTAATTATTTATTTGTAAGGTTCTGCTTTCGGTACTGTGGGCTGCTGCTGTTGTGGAGGGTGGACCATATATTGTGCCATCATATTGATGGTCCTCTGTAAAACGGCTAGGGTAGCTGCCATTGGATCCAAAAGACCCTAGGCCACAAAAGATTGTTTATGAACTGGTGGCTATTGCTCTTCTACTTGAACAACTTTAGGTCTCTTGCCCCGCCTCATTGGGGCAGGCACCTCATCTGGCACATCTCATTCTGGTGTTGTGGCAGCTCTTCTACTTCTATGCATTTTCTTGAAATTCAGTAGCATTTGCCCATAGAAATTCAAAACAACATGTTACACAGCTCTATAAACTCATAATTACACATAGGTAAATGAAACAGAAACTCGAAGTAAGGACGACAATGCAAGGACAAATGTGAACCATATTCTCTGCATGTGACTCCTAACCAAACTCTTCTTAAAACCTTAAACATAGATTCCACATAAATCTAGAACCTAAGATCTGATACCAATATTGTCACTACCCGAACCCACTGGCCAGACCAGCACTCGGACTTGGGTCAGCATAAGGCCCCCAAAGCCCGTACTAAGCCTAATTATCTTCCAACCCAAACATAAACCCATATTTGGCCCAATTTTAAGGAAACAACTGAACAAAATCTGGCCATGATATAGACCATCCAACGGGGAGTTTTTGACTCACCTGACCTATAAATATAAAATCCAGTCCATTGGGGAGCTCAGCTCACCCTCACAATCACCCATAAATCACAACAAGATCAAATGGGAGCTCAGCTCCCTCAATCAAGCCATATACCCAATCCATCCAACCCTATATGCATCATAAGAAGTTTACAATTTTCAAAAAGAAAAAGAGACATAATCTTTTACAGTCCCAAATCAAATTAAATAAACCCTACACATGCGAAGTTCTAAAACTTCCCTTGATTACATAAATTATAAAAATGAACATAAGTGGACCTGTGAGGAAGGGAATAGGTCAATTACAATAAAGCTCTCCTGTATCTTAGAAAAATAGTAAACATGAGTGAGCGTTCGACTCATAGAGTAAATATTTATTTTACTTACAATTTCTATAACTATCTAATTATAATGCATCCTTAAAAATGAAATGCATCATCTTCATACAAGTCAAACAAATCATATTAAGTCACATCGAAGATAATCTGGAGCACTCACGCAGCCGTGTCAAATCCATACTCATGCATACATATATGGGAAGCTAATCCCCTTACCCAGCTCTCTTAATCCAAGGCCTACCAGCGAGATTAACTCAAGCTAAACTTTCACTTAAAAATCCATATGTGAGGGTCAACGAGATCAACTCAAAGCTGTACTCACCCCGACTTCCTCAAAAAGAACCGGGCTCCAAGCGAGACTAGCTCAAGCCGATTTGCTCGTCCTACCCATATCCATATACACTCACACACACACCCACTCACACACACAGCTCTAGATTTTCAAACATAGCAACCAAGTAAATATCATCAAGTATAAATGAAAAATAGGGCATGCCTAATATTTAACTACATAAATATAAGTATAAGTGATGCATGAGCATGCCAGAAATATAATAATATTGAAATTATAAATAAAATAAATATTTACTCACAACACTTTAGAGGTCACTATGGTGGTTGGGCGGAAGAAGTAAGCTGTCCTAGCTCACCTAAACAATATATCCAAATTTATTAATAAATATCTTGAAACAAAACTGTAGGGAATCAAAAGATAGCCCTAAGGTTTTACCGAAAATCTGGCAGAGTTCCACTTATACCTAGAACCTACACAACCTACAAAAGGGTTCAAATAACACTTTTAATTTCTCAATTTCCCACAATCACAACAAATCAATAACATATGGCCCCTCCAAATCAATCAAAACTCACAATCTAGGAAAATTATATTTTAGTTTCTAGAATTAACTTTTTAGCAAAAACCACTTAAACAAGCTTTAAAAAATTCTAAAATTTTTTCCCATGGTCATTAGCAATATTACTAAGCTAATGCAAAAGGAATTATAATTTTCTAACTTACCATGAATATTTTATAGATTTTAAATCAAAATTAGGCACTCGATAATTAAGAAAACTTAGGTTTTAGGTTTACCTATGCCAATTCTGACACTTGAGAATCGTCCAGGGTGTTTGAAAATGGTGGGAAAGCCTATAACCTCGACCTGGTTCTGAAGTATTTCCGGCAGCCTATTTTCCCGGCCTGAAATTGCAGACCTAAGCAACTATCAAATTTTTGCGAAACAAGGGTACCTATGCAAAGCCCACAACACCAAGAGTTAGAAAAAAAATATTAATGGAATTAATTAAGCTCAAATGAAGCTCAGAAAAACACTGCGAAGTTCTTGAGACCCACCGAAATTTTAGTGTCGAAAAATTTTAAAATTTATATCCTCATGAAGCTCTTATCGTGTAGAGCACACCGGTACTCTTAGATTTCTTGTGGGATTTTCGTTTTGGAAGAAATTTAGGCCAAAAGTCGAAATATGCTAAAACTTTCCGAGCAAAATTTGGACAAAATACTCAATGAAAATTTATATTTTTTGTGTCTGTGGAAAGCTCTCAACTAGTAGAAGATATTTGGGAAAAGACTCGGTCTGATTGGTAGCCAAATCGACTAGATTTTGACTGAAAAGGGGGCAATACTGCATGCACGATAAGGGAGGTTTGGGGCGCGATTTCCGGTGGTTTCAGGCGACGGCCAATGAGGGGGAGGGTGCCAAGGTGGTTGCCGGCGTGTGGGGAAGAGAGGAGAGAGAAAATGGAAGAGAGAGAGAGAGAATGCATGGGCATGCGGGGAAGGAAGAAAAAAAAAGAAGAAAGCAGGTCCGATTCGACCGGTTCGACCCGGTCTGGTTCGATTCGGCCTGTCCGATTCAGAATACCCGAAATTAAATTTTTTCTTTGCTCTAGGACCAAAAATGAGGCCCAAAAATTCTAAAAGAATTTCAGAAAACTCAAAAAAATTTTTAGAATCCAAATATATTTTTAGTTTTACCACGTGGTCTTTAAATTAATCTTTAAAAAATTAACAAAGTTTAGTGACTTTGAAAATTCAAACCCGATTTCTAAAATTTGAAAAATTTCAAATAAATTTTCAAAATTTTAATAAAATAAAATTTTAATATTTACACATAAATAAGTATTTTATAAAATTTAGGGGTGTTACAAGTACCTAACAAAGATGCAACGTTTTGCACGAGAATCAAATACCCGAGCAGGATCGACAATAGTTGCATAGCATAAACAACCAAAAACCTTTAAGTGATCTAGTGATGGTGGATAATCTATATAGTAATTCAAAAGGTGATTTACAAGAAAATAATGGTGATGGTAATCGATTAATAAGTTAGACAACAATTAATATACATTCTCCCCAAATGTAGTGCTTGTACTATGGTTAAAATATGGCGATGTTTGAGCCTTACTACCCCATTTTGTTGTTGAGTGAGAACAAAAGTATGTTGACATTCAATGCCATGGGATTGGAAGTATTTTTTCATGGAAAAGAATTTGCCATTATCTAACCTAATGATTTTAACTGAGGCATGAAATTGAGTATGAGCAAAGGCAATAAAAGATTGTTAAAGGTTATGAGTTTTAGATTTGAATTGCGTAAGAAATACCCAAGTGCATCTTGTAAAATCATCAACAATGGTAAGGAAAATACGAGCTCCTGAATGTGTTGGCACTTTGTATGGCACCTAAATGTCACAATGTAATAATTCGAATGGAGCGTGAGTTGAAATAGAACTTGAAAGAAATAGAAGTCTAGTTTGTTTAGCCATAGGAAAAATACTACAATTATTATCACGTGAAATATTATGAGAAGACAAAAAGGAGGAGACTAATCTAAGATGAGAAGAAGATGGGCACCATAGGCACATTTGCCGCAAGTTTGAAGGCTGAGAAACTTGAAGAGAAATAGGAGTTTGTTGTATTGATAACATTTAATAGAGACCACCATTCTATTTACTCAAGCCAATCATCCTCTTTGTAGCCAAGTCTTGTAGAGCACAAAAAGTCAGAAGCAAAATGGCACATTAATTTAGAGAAGTGGTGAGTTTGCTTACAAACATCAAATTTAAACAAAAAGAAGGGACACATAAAAAAATGTCTAAGATGATATCTAGACTAAATGGTATTGTGCCAATGGAAGTGATTGAAGCAGAAGACCTAGTAGATAAGTTAACAATTGGTATAGGAGAGGATTTTTTTTGAGTGAAAAATGTGGAATTAGAAGTGATGTGGTTAGTAGCTCTATTATCCAAAATACAATGCTTAGTGAATATAGAATTAATTAAAGCATTTTGAAAAAGGGACAGACCTACAGCATTTGCACAAGCATCATTTTTATGCAGAGCCTGATTTTGATTCATTTTGGACATAACTTGAGAAATTTGTTGAAGTTGGTCTATTGTAAGTGCGAAGTGCTACTGGTGTCTTGTGAATGGATCCTATATGTAGATTGAGAGGATTCTGTGATATTAACAATAGGGAAAGAAGTCAATGCATTTCCTTGAGTTTCACATTGTTGCTATTGATTACCTTGGGTTCCTGTGTTTTTGAAAGTGCATTTGCCACTTTGAATTTTGCATCTATCTTCAGTATGGCATTTTCTATCACAGTATTTACAATGATTGAGAGGGAGGCCAATGATTTTTGAATTTAATAGATTGTTGTGCATTCTTTTGTGAAAACTGATCTTTGAAATCTTCCCACACTTTAGAGGCATATTTGGCATGAACCAGTCCTTTTGCTAGATCTGGTTCCGCTGAATGAGTAAGCCATGATAAAATCATGTTGTTGCATTGATTCCACAAGGCATATTCTATTGGTTGATCTGTTTTTGAGGGCTGTTGAATGGTTCCAATGAGGAAACCACTTTTATTCTTTGTTGTAAGAGCATGAATTATGGATTTACTCCAAGGTAGATAATTGGGGCTATTCAATTTTATTGGAACAACCATGTGACTGGGATGGTCTGAGTGATGAACAAAATATGAGTTTGATGAACAAAATATGAGTTTGATGGATCATATTGACACTGCTGTTGTTGGAGCTTAAATTTGTTGATTGGGACTTTTCTGATGGTGTTCTGTTTTCACCTGAAATTTTGGATGGATCGATAATCAGGCACTAGAAAGCTTGCTCTTATACCATGAAAAAAAATAAGCAGTTATGTAACACTCTCACTTTAGCTATTCCATACATTCTACTGTTTCGATGACCGGTGTCGGTCCGGACAACTAAAACATCTGGAAAAATATTTAGACTAGAATAAGCAGTCATAAATAACTCAAATATTAATAAGAAAAATTTAGGAAAAATTTTAGAAATAAAATACAACCAAGTTAAATGAGCTGGTGCCCTAGCGATGGGTAACCCAGTGGGAAGTTGCGGTCTTCGCAACTAGGAGGCCTGAACTCGGGGGAAAATTTATGAAATAATTTTTGAGACTCCAAAGAAGGGTCGTTGAGGTTTCTATGGCATTAGAATGCCAAGAAAAGGCTTAGAAAAATTTTTCGATCGGTACAGACGATTTTGGCTCAATAAGCCAAACGGAGGGCATTTTGGTCATTTCGTCTTCAGAGATGATTTTTGGCCGACTTGTCTAGTTAAGTAAATAATTATTATGACATAAAATGTGAATAAATATTACTAAAAATTTAATTGAAAATGAGTAAAAAAGAAAAGGAAAGAAAAATGAAAAAATTGGGAATTATGACATCACATGATGTCACTAAAGCACTCCCACCTAATCACATTTTGACACCTCATTATAAACCCAATTAAAGGAGTTAAATGGGCTGAAAAATCAAAAGGAATTCTACTTACTTCTTCCTCATTTCAGCCGTAACACACCCTCTCCCTCCCTTTCACCATTAACAAACTTCACCCAAGCTTCATCTCACCTACCAAATCACCTCAAAAGCCCATCTTCCCTTCACAAAAACTTGTCAATAACACTAGAGCAAGCTTAGGGCAGCAATTAGAAGAAGAAAAAAAATGAGGTTTACCAAGCTTAGAAGTGAAGCTCCAAAGAGGTTAGTGCACTAACCATACCCTTTATCTTTCCTAAGCATGAAAAGTATGCTTGATTAACTTAAAATGGCATGAAAAGAAAAGAAAACTAGGAATATGTTGAAGTTTCAATTTGTGGCAGCCCTAGGAAGTAAATGAATTTGATGGTTTTGATGATGTTGTTTTAGTTAGTAAAGATCATTAATGAAGTTTAAGGCATTAGAAATCAAATTGCATGGATGTATGATTGAGATTGAAATTATAAGTTAGGGTTTTGACCTAACTTAGTTTTTGTATTATTGCTTGGAATTTTATGATGTTGAGATGATTTAATGACCATTAGAAGTGCCAAATATGTCAAATGAAGTTTGTGGAGTTGGGAGAATTGAATTTGGGAGTGTTGATTCTTATGCAGGAAATTCGGACCTTTGAGTCCAATGTATTGTTTGAGCCATAAATGGAGTTGTATAGGTTCAATAGGTGCAAGGCCAATTGGACATGAAACTAGACACATAATGGCACAATTTTGGTGAAGAAACCCTGCCCAAACAACTAAACCAAGTTGACCTAAAAATTGCCCTAATGTGGGTGACTTGCATTCAGCCTGGGCAAAATAACCAAATGAACAGTACTTATTCATTTGGTCATAACTCAGTGTAGAAAGGTCCAATTGACCTAAAATTTTACCAGAAGATAGCTGAGATATAGCCCAACAACTTTTATGAAGAACAAAAATCCAAATTCTGAACATAACCTAGTCAAATTGCCAACCAAACTTAGGTCACCAAATCTGGCAGAACCAAATTGCCCAGAAATTCTGGGTACAGGTCAATCCGGCCAGTTATGGTAAAATGACCATAACTTGAGCTACAAAACTCTAATTGGAGTGATTCAAAAAGGAAATTAAAGAAGACAAATAAAGGAACAACTTTGATGGAGAAAAGTTTGCCAAATTTCCACTGTAACAATGACCAATGGAATAGTAAACTTAGGGTATGAAATCTGAAAATTTTGAATAACATAAGATAAGCTTTGAAATGGTATTGAAAATCAATACCAACAAAAATAAAATGCAAAATGTGGTATCTTGGTGAACATAGGTTCAATAAATTTATTATGTATTAAAAAGTCAATAATTTCAGTGAATAGTAATGTAAATAGTAATACAAAGACACAAAGTGTAATAAATAAATTGGTAGAGGAAATTAAGGTATGAAATTTAGAATCCATGAAACATTCATGGATTACTTGGAATAGAAATAGTAATTTACCTAAATGACTTAATGAACATTTAAGTTATGTGAATATATAATTAAGATTTGTATTCCCATTACTAGTGGGTCTAATAAAACATGAGTGATACCACTTGAATAGGAAAATGAAATTAACCTAGATGGATTGTTGAGACTTATACTCCCATCACCAATGGAGTTCATAATATATTAGCAATACAACTTGAAGTATGAAATATACCTTACATGAATAGATTGTTGAATGAATAAATGTGATAAAAGTGTTATTTGTAATTTAGGTTCCCATCAAGAGAGAAAGGAAAGATGTTTTGAATTTGAATGGTAGATCAAATGAATGTGAATTGTGATCAATATGAATGATATAAGGAATGTATGAATATTATGATGAATGTATAAATTATGGAATTTGTCATGAAATAATGAAGTCATAAAACATAATATATTAATATTTAATGATATTATGTGCCCTTGTATTGCCTAGACACGTGTGTCAGATTGGATAGATTGGCATGCTAATAGGGTATTGTTTAGCAGTACTATGAAAGGCTTTATGCCAACATTCATGGCTTTTATGTCCAATTATGTGTTATCATGGCTTTTTAGCCATACTGACTGCATACGTGGTTGACGTTCAGCGTCCCATGGTATGACGGCCCGAGGCACCGTGGTGTCTAGTGCCAATGACCCATTATCCAATTTAGTCAGCCTGTCATAGGTTACTTGGGCAGTCTAATTTATTAAAATAAGTTATGAATATTAGCAATTAAAAATGCTAGAAAGTAAATAAATGAGAAGAAGTTCTGAAATAAATTAGATTAGCTCCAAAAATTTATTCCTTAGAATGATTTGAAGTAAATTAAACTAGTTCTAAAAATTTTAAATATTACGAAATGATTGTAAACAACTTAGAAAGTATCAAGGAAGTGATAAAAAGACTAGTAGAAGAATTTTAACTTAAATAACATTACAAATGTGACTTTCATAAGAATATAAGTATAAATATTTAGATTTATTTGTACATTATATAAATGATTATTGTAAACTTATGAAAAAAGTGATTCTAGAGAGCAACATAAATGACGAAAGATATATTGTATGGAAAATTTCATATGAACCCAGTAAAATTCTTGAGTATAGAAAATATGCTCCAATTATTTTTACTTGTTATATTATTTCTTTATTATATTATTGCACCACTAAGCAGCAATGCTTAGCGCGATGGATTTGTTTCCTCGCACAGGTACTGAAGTTAAAGCCCAGCGAATACCAAATAGAGATTTTGGAGTCTGATCTGCAAAGTGTTCAAGGTTGTCACCTCCTCAGTAATGCATGTAGATAGGGCCCATATAGATCATATTATGTATTTTGTACATTATAATTAGTTATTATTTGTAATATAAACTATGAATTGTATGTTGAAATATAGATTATGGAACTGTAATTAATTTGTAGATCATATAAATTATGAATTTATGTAATCAGTCTGTAAATCATGTAAATTAATGAAACTTGAGAATTTATATATATAAATTGTGCATGAATAGAAATGCATGGAAATGAATATAAAATTGAGACATATGAATGAGATGTGAATTATGAGATGGTTATGAGAATAATTGATGAGATTTTTATTGTAAAATATTATTGAAAATTTCAAGCAGGTGAATAGTGAAATATGTCAACTGATAATAAAACAGGGGAAACTCCGCTAGTTTCTCCTTAGAAAATTAATTGATATTAAAATATAACGAGATCAAATTATTAAAGGAATAAAGTAAGATAAGATAGGATGCTCCGGCACCGAATGTAGCACACTTCGCTCGGCTACACTGTAGTCGGGTGAGGGGTGTTACAAGTTATCTATAGAGGGATTAATAAAAAGGATGAGAGAATGTTGGCTGAATATATTTCTTTGTATTAACAAACTACAGATATATAAGTACAAATATACCAATCAATCCTACCTATTTCTAAGACATGGATGCCATGATCCACTATTAGTGGGATTTGATTTATATTAATGCAAGAGAGAAAATAGGAAAGAAAATATACACTGATATTACAATCAATTAATTTCTTAACATCTTGTGAATCACGTCTCTCCCACCTTTAACTAGCACCATCAACCCAATCTTGCTTATTTACGATGGCACCAAACAAGATCAAATTGTTTTAAGTTGATTATTTTGCTCTCTTAAGTAGTTGCTTCCTCAAATTGTTGGCTCTTATATTACGAGGGATGCTTTGGCAACTATTTCCTCAACTAGATCACACATACAAATTTTATAAATGCATAAATAGTTGAAGTATTTCTCCAAAAAAGGTTTGATCATTTTGGGAGAGTCTATTTTATGAAGAAAAAAGGTTACCAAGATGATGTTTGGAGACATACACCTCTACCAAGGCTAGAAATCATCTTAAAAAATGTCTTTTTCTACCTCTCTTAGGTTTCAAAAAATTCCAAAATACAAATGGTTTTTATGATTTGGCCTCGACCTAAAAAAGTTAAACTTTATCGCATTTTGGCGATTTTATCCAATCCTTTTAATCTTGGTAGAATCAACCAAATTGAAAACTTATTGCAATTTTATCTAATTTGTTTTTTACACATTCTTCCACTTTATTTTTTTGGCTAATCCAACCTTAATAATACCATCAACTACTTCCAAACTTCATTTTAATATCCATGGTTTATCAAAATCAAAAGTCATTTGATTAAATTAGATAGTTTTAGTCATGCACTTTCTTTCCTCACTGCCATCAAATCTCATCACTATTTGATACTCGATGGTTATCAAAATGAAATTATTGAATAATTGATGAATGTGGTAATGTTGGATTTTTAATGGTAGCTATAAATAAGTCGAAAAATAAAGTTCAAAGTTGGATTGGTGAAAATTGAATAAAATTTTAGTAACTTTTAAAAATTTGGCCCATTTGATCAAGATTAAAAAGATTGAATAAAATTGTCAAAATACAATAATGTTTGGCTTAGCCTTTTCTGGCCTATAACTTTCTCATATATATATATTTTTTTATCTAAATTATACATAACATATACATACAGAAGCTTGTAACGTCTAGTTTATCATGGTATAAACAAAACTCATTGGATAAAATACATTGAGTGATATATGGGCTCAAAGTATGCAACTTGATATTCTTGATAAGAAATCAGAACTGAAAAAAAAAAAAAGAAAACAATTCATATGCCATTTCTTCATTCTGGCAGACATGTTCCATGTCAAACATCAAGTAAAAACCATAAATAACAAGTGAGAAGGCTCTGATACCAATATAGGATTTTTAAACATGCCTTCATTGAATATTTCTTGCCCATAAACTCATATTAACACCTTGTAGCACATAGTCTCTACCTTGATCATATTTAACATGAATCAAAAGCTATATGCCACAATCTAAGAGTTACCTTGTATGCAGTGATTCCCTTACAATTTTACTTGAGAATGATTGAGTAAACAAGGAGCACCTTAATGCACCAAAATGAAGCCTCCGAAGTAACGAGTTTCCTCTTGAGAAAAATACCAAAATATCATCACATGAGCCAGTCAAAATTTTCTTCTGCATGTTATCACTTTGTTCCCATAATCATTCCGTTTCAAAATTTTGCTTATATATACGATAACTGCCCCATGAACCAACGTGTAGAAAGTGAAAGATCTGGCCACTTCATGCGCCTTTTTATAGCAAAGAGAATTTTGAAATCTCTTTTCCGTGGGCTACAAGATATTAAGGCTTATATGGGCTTGCTTCATTAAGCCCAATCATGTGTGGGCCTAGTTTACCACAATTAAGATTGAGAGAAAAAAAATATAATAAAAGGTCAGGATTTAAATTCAACACCCATTAAAATTGCATAGTTTTGGTTTATTTACTAAATAAAGATAAATACTTTTCAATTAAATTTTCAATGTAAAATTTATTATTTTCAATGTAAATTTTCCAATTTATTATTAGATTTAAATAATAATAAGTTTTTATATTATTTTTTAGCCAATCAAAATAGAGGATAATTTGTCATTATCAAATTTAACCATATAGATATTTTTATTAATCCTATTATTCTCGTTTTTCATTTTTATATATATCGTAGAAGGGGTTTATATATAATTGATTTTTAAAATGCTTCTAATTTGCTAAAATTTGTTATATACAACTTTAATGATTAACATTTGTAACATGAAATTATGAGTATTTTTAACTATATTCAATTTATATGGATCAACACATGATAGATAAATTGTAAATACAAAATTGATGGGTCACATATTGAAATATATCTCTTATTAATATACCTTTAAATTTATATAAATTGAACATGTAAATAAAAAAAAAAAAACTTTCCTGAAATTACAAATAAAAAGAAAGCTCCACAAACCCTTATGGAATTTATTCTCCATTAGCATGTACATTATTAATATCATAACTTTGCAATATTTCCCATCCACATGGGAAGCTTTTCTTTAAACATTATTAATTTTAATTATTTGATAATTGTATATAGGTTATTCTGATTAATGTTTATAGGTAAGAAGATCAGCATGGTACTTAGCTATCCATCCCTTAATTATCTCAACCTCAGTCTTTCGTTGCATGATTAACCAATGTGGATCACCTGCTTTTGCTCGAAGCAAATCCAGTCCATGAGAACCTGCCATATTAACCACATTAATTTATATTGGGCTTTATCACAGTCAATTTAACATATTCATTATAAAATTTCTCATTGATTAGAGTAGGATAAAGCGTGTTGCTCAGAACAATTCTAACAGTTTTTAATATAAAAAATAAATAAAAAGATTATGTTAAAACAGATTTAACAAATTGTATAATTGTTGTTAAAAAAATCGTGCATGATAATTGAATCCATTTAAAAGTTAAATTCGAGAACTCACAGTTGAAGACCTGCATGTCAAGTTGTTATCAATATTTTTTTAAATAAAAAAGCTTAGTCGAGGGGATGCTAAATCTGCAATCCAAAGTCAGAGCATACAAATAACTTTATTGAAGGATCGTAGTGAAGCATACAGATCTTACACTAAGAACAATAATAGTAAACACACGGAATGAGAGCTAGTATTGATCGAGTCTTTACAATTGAATCAACCCTCTTAGTCAAGTCATCATTTTGTTGCAAAGTGCAGCAGGATATAGATTCTCTAATCTTTAAAAGTGATCATATATTTCTCTATTTGGGACATCTATATATCACATCATCGCGCATTAAGTATTGAACATACCGTTGACTGTGTAAACAGCAAGAACTGTATCAGAAATGTTTTCTAGTACCCTGTTGAATATACATATGGAAATTAACCTATTAAACCAGGCCAACAACACAATTAAACAGATATAGTTTGTGTTTTTGCATACCCTCCACTACTTAAAGGATCTCTGAGTCCATTTGAGAAGATAATGTTGCTAGCAAACCTTTGGAGAACTAATTTTATATGCTGAAATTAATTATTTGACTTAGTAAACTAGAACCACCAAAAAAGCTTGAAATTTCTATGGAAAGATCTTTAGATTTAAAGAAAAAATTAATAAGTTTTAACTTCTTACATGGCCTCCATAATAGGTGGTGATCCACTGAGGCCTAGGCACAACACCAAATTCGGATTTGCATTGCTTGATACGACTACTTAGTATAAAAGGATCAGGAGGGAACATGGAATTATTGAGTATGCCTTCAGGGTGCACTATCTCACCACCTGTCTACAATTTTACACAATAACTACAACGTCAGAGATCCTATTTAAGCAAACATAAAAGCAGAGTCGATAATGTTAAAAAAAAATCTCAATTATATTAAAATTAATGATTTGGTCCTCGTACTTTCGAAAATACATGATTTTAACTCTTACATTTAATTCTATTAACTATTTGGGTCTTTCGTTCATTTTTATCAATTTAACTATTATTTAAGGGACTAAAAGATGGTCAATGAAGGATAAAAATGTTTATAATAATAAAAATTTATGGATGAAAATATTTATAAAGATAAAACTCATGAATAAAAGTTAAGAAAAATAGATAAAGGGATGAAAGTGTGTTGACCCCGTGTAGCTCAAAATGAGCATTGATTTTGATGATAACAAAACTCAAACATAATCTATCTAACCTAACTTTAAAGTGATGTGTAGATTCCTTTTTTTATTCCTAAAGAATTTTTGAAGTTGCATCTAAGGAGGAAGAGTACTCAAAGGTATCTCAAGTCAAACCCAAGATGAGAAAGGACAAGATTATGCAAACCAAGACTCAAAGTAAAGGTATGAAGGTCATAGAGGTAGAGATTGAGTCTTAGGTCTTATGTGAAAAGAATATATGAGAATTTAGTCGAATGGAGCTCAAAAATGAAACTTTGTTTTCTGATTACTTTTCCTCATCATGACCTTGGATACTGCTATTGGAACTTATTTTTCTTCTTAAGGTCTAAATCTTTGTTTTTAATATTACAAGTTGAGACATGCAGCTGTTGACTTAGTTTGCTAACTGCTTTGCTAAAAAATTAGTTTGCTAACTGCTTTGCTAAAAAATTAGTTTGCTAACTAGTTTATTGCTATTGCCAAAATTTTATTAGTTTACTAAATGATCAGAGCTACTCAACTTCGCACAAAAAGACAAAATAACAGCCATTTTATCTTGAGCAGTGTGTATAACGTTCCAAAAAGGTTTCAAACGGTCTAAAATGATTTGGGACTATAAATACACCTTCTTTATTTCATTCTACACTTGATGAAAGCTTACATTTGAACTCCAACTTTGATTTTTCATTTATTGCTTTCATTCAAGAGCTTTAAAGTCTTTGAGCTACTATTGGCAAATCAACTCATCTCTTCTTTATACTTTGATTTGTATTGAGTAAGAGTGAGTGTTAAAACATTAAGTTGCATTTAAGAGAGGTTGTACAAGCACCTATTGAAGCTTGAGAGTATGAGTGCTTGAGATAGCACTTGTCAAGGGTTCAAGCTACCTTGGTAAAAGCTTGGTATTGAAAAGTTGTAAAGGGCTTGTGGTCTCTTGCCTTTAAAAGAGCAAATAGTAGAGAGAAGACTCAAAGAAGGTTCTTTGAGAGAGTAGATGTAGGCTAGTTAAGCCGAACCACTATAAAAATCATTGTGTTTGATCTCTCTAACCTTAACCTCTTTACTTTTGTGCAATTTAATTTTTATGCATGACCTTGAATGTTGATTGAATATATTGAGTTGGTATATTTGAATATTTATGAGTATGATGAAAAATTAGTTGAATGTTTTGTGATGCATGTTTTGAAAGCTATAAATATTGATTAAAGTTTGACTTGCAACTTAGAGACACTTCATTAAAATACATATCACTGTCATTATATATTAAAAAGCACATAGTTGAACAAAGCCACAATTTTTCATTAGGCTACAAGCAAGGGCCGAAAAATTGTTAAAGTCCAATTCACCCCCCTCTTTGACTATTTTGGGACAACAAATTGGTATCAGAGCCTGTCTCTCTTGCTTAGGGTGTCACAACCTTAGAGTGATCCATAATGGCTGGTTCATCTAGCAATACTGCCGGTACACCCGCACCTCTAGCTGAAGGCTACTCAATCACTAGACCACCACTTTTCAATGGCACAAATTATTCATTTTGGAAAGTAAGAATGAGAAATTTCATACAATCTGTAGATATTGATGCATGGAGAATTATTAAAATGGTCCACATATTCCTCAAAAGAATGGTCCAGGAACTACAAAAGTTCCAAAACATGAAGATGAATATGATGACAATGATTGGAAGAAAATTTCTATAAATGCTAAAGCTATTAATATTTTGCATTACTCACTTGACCTTAATGAATACAATCGCATTTCAGGATGTCAATCTGCTAAAGAAATTTGGGATAAGCTTGAAGTCACTTATGAAGGAACTGATGTCGTCAAAGAGTCCAAAGCAAACCTTCTTATCCGAGATTATGAGCTGTTCGAAATGAGGCCAGGAGAATCAATTGCGAATATGAGTACAAGGTTTACCGATCTTGTAAATCTTCTCAAGGCACTTGGTAAAAAATTTGAGGAAGCCGAACTTGTGAAGAAAATTCTTAGATCACTTCCAAAATCTTGGGAAGCAAAGACAACAGTTATCCAAGATACCAAGGATTTTAAAACATTCACTTATGATGAACTCATTGGATCTCTCATTGCACATGAGATGGTATATAAGAAAGATGAAGTTGAAAATGAGCAGAAGAAGAAGAAAAGCATTGCTCTTAAGTCAAACAATGATGAAGATAAGAAGAAAGGAGTTGCATTCAAAGCTGACTCAAGTGACAACTCAAGTGCTTCAAGTGATGATGATGATGAAATGGCTATGCTTGCAAGAAAATTCAAAAGAGCTTTCAAGAAGGGAGGAAGCAAATACAAGAAATTCTTGAAAAAGTATACTCCTAAGGATAAACATTTCAGGGAATCAAAAGAAGAAATTGTATGTTATGAGTGTCACAAACCTGGACATATCAAGCCCAAATGCCCATTACTCAAAAAGAAGAAAGAAAAAGAAGATAGGAGCAAGAAAGCTATGAAAGTAGTATGGAGCAACAGTGAAGAATCTTCAAATGATGAATCAAGTGACAAAGAGACTGCTCTTCTTTGTATGATGGCATTTGAAGAAAAAGTCGAGAGTTCACAAAAGGAAGAAGAAAGTGACAATGAGGTAAACTATTATGAATCTCCTAATGTAGAAGAACTTGAGCTTGCATTTGCTAAAGTATATGATGAGTATAGAAATTACAAGAGAAAATGCATTAAAATGAATTTAGAAATTGAATCATTGAGATCACAAAATATTGCCATGTCCAATGTGCATAAAGAAAATGAATTTTACAAAGTACAAATTGCTTTGTTTAAAGAACTAGACTTAGAGTTGAAAACCTCAAAAGAAACTTGTGAAATGCTCATTGAGAAAAGTAAAGTTCTTAAAGCTAAAGTAGAATCCTTGACAAATGATTTGGCTAAATTTACAAAAGGAAAAGAAACTCTAGATGTACTTCTTGGAAACCAAATAATTTCAAATGAAAAATATGGAATTGGTTTTGATGGTTTCATAAACTATGACAAGTACAAGAATTATTTCATTAAAGCATCTACATCCTCTTTGCCCAATATCACATGTTATTATTGTAATAAAAGAGGTCATATGATTAGTTCTTGTGCACTTAGGAAGGATCTTCTTAAGGTAAAGAAGGTATGGGTGCCAAAGGGAACCTTGCCTAAGGTCACTAACCCCCAAGGACCCAAAGTTGCTAGGGTACCTAAAGCTCAGTGATTAAATTTCATGTTTGTTTCAAAGGGATGAAAGAAAGTGAAAAATGGTATATAGATAGTGGTTGTTCAAAGCACATGACCGGTGAAAAGGACAAGTTTTCAAAAATCACAATGGAAGAGGGAGGACATGTAAAATTTGGAGATAAAGGAAAAGGAAAAATAATTGGAAATGGCACAATTGGAACCAAACCTTGTATTGAAGATGTGTCGCTTGTTGAAGGATTGAAATACAACTTGCTAAGTGTAAGCCAACTTTGTAATAAAGGCTTTGAGGTAAAGTTCACTTCTTCTTTATGTACAATCAATAACTTAGATAATGACACATTTTTCATTGCCAATAGATCCAATAATGTTTACTTGCTTGACATGAATAATTTTGAAACTAATCATGGTACATGTCTAGTATCTTTTGATAACTCTAGTTATTTGTGGCATAGAAGATTGGGTCATGCAAGCATGCATACACTCTCAAAATTGCCTAAGAAAGAACTTGTTAACGGTCTTCCTAAGATTAACTATGAAAATGAATTTCAATATAGAGCATGTGCACTAGGAAAGCATACTAGAGCATCTTTTAAATCTAAAAATATTGTGTCTACCACTAGGCCATTAGAATTGCTTCATCTTGATTTATTTGGACCCGTAACTCCTACTAGTCTTGGTGGGAAGTCATATGCTTTAGTTATTGTTGATGACTATTCAAGATATACATGGACATTTTTCCTTGCTCACAAGGATGAGACTTTTGAGAAATTCACCTCTTTTAGTAAAATGGTTGAAAATGAAAAAGGTTTTTGCATCACATCTATAAGAAGTGACCATGGAACTGAATTTGAAAATCATTTATTTGAGAAATATTGTGATAAATATGGAATCAACCATAATTTTTCAGCTCCTAGAACACCACAACAAAATGGGGTAGTAGAAAGGAAAAATAGGACTTTGCAAGAAATGACTAGAACTATGTTGAGTGAAAATAATTTGCCAAAGTACTTTTAGGCTAAAGCTGTTAATACATCTTGCTATGTGCTGAATAGAGTTTTGATTAGACCAATTTTGAAAAAGACCCCCTATGAGCTTTGGAAAGGAAGAAAACCAAATATCTCATATTTCAAAGCATTTGGTTGTAAGTGCTATATTTTAAATAACAAGAAGGATAACTTAAAGAAATTTGATGCTAAATCCAACGAAGGAATCTTTCTTGGGTATTCAACAAAGAGTAAAGCCTATAGAGTGTTCAATAGAAGAACTTTAGTTATTGAGGAAACTATTCATATTTTGTTTGATGAGACTAACCCTTCTATCAGAAAGAAAAATGTTTGTGATGATAATAATGAGCAGATTTTTGGAAAAGAAAATATAATATCAAGTCAAGAAATGGAACAAATTGATGACAAAGATGAAGAAACTCAAGGAGAAACCACAATAGATGTCCATAATGCCAATGAAGATCAAATCAATGAAGAAATGCCAAATTTTGAAGAATTACAAGTCAATAAGCCCCAACATGAAGATTTACCTAAAGAATGGAGATTCCATAAAAATCATCCCCAAGAAGACATTATTGATGATCCATCTCAAAGGATGATGACTAGAGCACAATTGAGAAGATATTTTGGTAATGTTGCTTTTGTTTCACAAATTGAACCTAAATGTTTTGAAGATGCTCAAAATGATGAAAGTTGGATTCTTGCCATGCAAGAAGAACTAAATCAATTTGAGAGAAATAAAGTTTGGAATTTAGTGCCTAAACCAAAAGATCATTCAATTATTGGTGCTAAATGGGTTTTTAGAAACAAAATGGATGAAAAAGGCAATGTTGTTAGGAACAAAGCTAGACTAGTGGCTCAAAGCTACAATCAAGAGGAAGGGATTGATTTTGATGAAACCTTTGCTCCGGTTGCTAGAATTGAAGCTATTAGAATGTTGTGTGCCTTTACATGTTACAAGGATTTTATGCTTTATCAAATGGATGTCAAGAGTGCATTTTTAAATGGTTATATTGATGAGGAAGTGTATGTTGCACAACCTCCAGGCTTTGAAAATCATGAGCATCCAAATCATGTTTATAAACTTACTAAAGCTTTATATGGTTTAAAACAAGCTCCTAGAGCATGGTATGAAAGGCTTAGTAAATTTCTTTTACAAAATGATTTCCAAAGAGGCAAAGTGGACACAACACTTTTTGTTAAGAAGCATCATGATGATATGCTCATTGTGCAAATTTATGTTGATGATATAATTTTTGGTGCTACTAACGGATCTCTTTGCAAGAACTTTTCTAAGATTATGCAGAATGAATTTGAAATGAGCATGATGGGTGAGCTCACATTTTTCCTTGGACTTCAAATTAAGCAAATGAAAGATGGCATCTTCATAAATCAATCAAAGTATATCAAGGATATGTTAAAGAAATTTAAAATGGAAGATTTGAAGAGCATGGGCACTCCTATGAGTTCAACAATTAAAATGGACAATGATGAAAAAGGTAAAGAAGTGGATACCAAGCTTTATAGAGGTATGATTGGCTCTCTTTTGTACCTTACTGCATCTAGACCAGACATACACTTTAGTGTTTGCTTGTGTGCAAGATTTCAATCGTGTCCAAAAGAATCCCATCTAAGTGCAGTTAAAAGGATCTTTAGATATCTGATTGACACATACTCAATTGGTTTATGGTATCCTAAATGTGAATCATTTAATCTTGTTGGTTATAGTGATTCCGATTTTGCTGGAAGTAGATTGGATAGAAAAAGTACTTCAGGTACTTGTCAATTTCTTGGTCTTGCACTAGTTTCTTGGCACAGTAAGAAATAGACTTCAGTAGCTTTATCTACAGCTGAGGCAGAATATATATAGTTGCTGGTAGTTGTGTTGCTCAAATTTTAAGGATGAAACAACAATTGGAAGATTTTGGTTTAAAATATAATCTTGTTCCAATTAGGTGAGACAACACAAGTGCCATAAACTTGATCAAAAATCCAGTCCAACATTCAAGAACAAAACATATTGAGATCAGACATCATTTTATTAGAGATTATGTTCAAAATGGAAATATCAAAATAGAATTTGTTGCCTCTAAAAATCAACTTGCTGATATTTTTACAAAACTACTTAATGAGGAAACCTTTTGTAAAATTAGAAGGGAAATTGGTATGTGTGAACCACTTGCTTGAAATTTAAGTCATAGTAATATATCTGCATATTATCCAATGTGTGTGTGATTTGCAGTGATATAAGTTTGCTGAGAAAACTCTAAAGAACATTAGCCAACTTGTTTGTGTACATGAGAAATTAGTTTACTAAGTTGTATGCTAATGTTGCGTGACTAAAATTAGTTTACTATATCGTGTACTGTTCAAATTTCAAACCAAAAAGTGATTGTGCTTGAAACTCTCTGCGTGTCCAGCAATGCACTTATCTATTCACATTTGGTATCACATTCTGCCGCTACTGCTGCTGCTTCGTCATCCTTATCTGCATATGACGATCTCCCTGTCGCCGCATTATGAAAGAAATTTAAAGAAAGGAAGAACTCACCTGAACCTGAATCAACTGGTGCATCCTCTGACCCATCTAAAGTTGTCGAACCCACTGTATCGGCACCAAAAAAGAAAAAGGGGAGAAAAATGCGAGGGATTGATAACCAACACAAAAAGGGCGCTGCCCAATCTTCGGGTTCAGTGGATAAAGCACTGCTTGATTGTAAATTCATCAAATGGGATTACTTTGGTCTGGTAAATTTTCAATTCAAAGAACTTTTTGAATTTCAAGAATGGATGACTGTTTGTGAGTGTACCAATGCGTATTACCCAAGACTTGTTCAAGACTTTTATAGAACTTTAAGAACAGTTAATGATGAAGATAAATTTGAAGTTGTTTTGAATGATAGTGCATATGTTGTTTCTGTTGAGATGATTGCTAAAGCTTTGAACTTGCCTAATGATGGAAATAAAATCTCCACTCATAGAGATGTTGCTAGGGTTCCAGGCTTTAATTTGGCTAAGTTTGAAAATGAAGTCTTCCCTGCCAACACTGCCACAAATGAAAAGTCCACTAGCACAAAGGCTTTTCAACATATTAAAATCATTCACAATATGGTGAACTACATTTTCTGTCCTAAGTCTAGCAGCTATGGTTATTTGAGTTATCTGGACATGTGTATCATGTGGCACATTGTTAACAAAGTAAGGATGAATTTGGCTTATTTGATTTTCAAGAATATGTGCAAAGCTTATGGGATTGGAAAATTGCCTTATGCACATCTCTTGACTGCTTTGTTTAAAGAACTGAATGTAAATATCTCTAAGGAAAGTTCTAGGACTGATTTGATTGTGCTTAGAGAAATTCACTCTGACACTGATGGAAGAAAGAAAAGGTTTGAAAAAGGTGGTTCTTCCTCAGTTAAGGTTGGTTCAGATTCTACAAATGAGTTTATGAGTGAGCTTCAAGGGCTAAAAGCTGCTATTAATGATCAATTTATTTCAACCCATCAGTCCATTGAACTTCTGAGAAAATTTGTGGATGTGGTTGACTACAAAGTGAGTCACTTGCTTACTCAAAATGAGGAATTAAAGAAGCTAATTGTAGATCTTCAGCAGGCCAAGGAAACTGGTTTCCCAACTAAAGTTGAGGCTGCTACTCAAGTCTCTGCTCCTAGTACTGCTAAGGGTGAAAGTAATAAGGTTGATGAGTCTCCAGCTGCTGTGGCACATGACAGTGAACAAATGGTTGAATCTGAAATTGAACCTGCAGCTGAACAAGTTGTAGAACCTGAAGTTGGTCCTGCAACTGATGACCCTATTGAGCATGGTAGTGAAAAGGTTGTAGAACCTGAAGGTGAGCAGGTTGTAAAACCTATAGGTGAGCTAGCTGTTGAACCTCCAAGTGCACCACTTCCGGAACCTGCAGCTGCCCCTACACAGCAGAAGGAAGCCTCTCTAAACAATCACCAAGAGAGTGCTCCATCTCAACTATCTGTAGCTGCTGCCCCTGCAGCCAAGAAAGGTAGAAAAAGATCTAAGTCGATCGTGTCAAATCCATACCAGTCCCTAGCTGCTGCTCTTCAACCACCATCTGATGAAGATGAGCCCCAGAAGCATGACCAGTTGGCTGACCAAGGTTCTCAGCCACCTGCTGCTAAACCCACCAGGAAGAAGATGGTGCCTTCCAAAGCCACTCGCAGGAGCAAAAGACTTAAATGATTAGCATCTAATCTAGATTTTTAGTTTCCTATTTGCATTTTTAGTTTACTAGTCTGTTTGCTACTATTATTGACTGCCTTTTTTAGTTTGCTACTGTTTATCTTACTGCATTTAACTTTGGGCTAACTTGATTCTTTTTGGGTTAATCTCTCCTGTTTCCTTTTTGGATGATGACAAAAAGGGGGAGAATAGGATGGATATGTGTTTATACTTGTGTTTATACTTTGATAGGATGGATATGTGATAGGATGGATATGTGTTTATACTTTGACAAATGGAAGCATATTTATGTGCATATTTTTTTGAAAATATTGTGAATATCTTGTGAACATGCCTTATAGCATAAACTCAGGGGGAGTTTTTGTATAGCTGATAAATGTCTTGGAAGTTATGTGCATATATTTAGGGGGAGCATTTTTTCTGCATACTAACTTGCTTGGATATACATAATCTTACACACATTTTTATTGTTTCTTGATTGATGATTCAATTGAGTTTTGTCATCATCAAAAAGGGGGAGATTATTGACCCCGTGTAGCTCAAAATGAGCATTGATTTTGATGATAACAAAACTCAAACAGAATCTATCTAACCTAACTTTTAAGTGATGTGTAGATTCCTTTTCTTATTCCTAAAGAATTTTTGAAGTTGCATCTAAGGAGGAAGAGTACTCAAAGGTATCTCAAGTCAAATCCAAGATGAGAAAGGACAAGATTATGCAAGCCAAGACTCAAAGTAAAGGTATGAAGGTCATAGAGGTAGAGATTGAGTCTTAGGTCTTATGTGAAAAGAATAGATGAGAATTTAGTCGAATGGAGCTCAAAAATGAAACTTTGTTTTCTGATTACTTTTCCTGATCATGACCTTGGATACTGCTATTAGAACTTATTTTTCTTCTTAAGGTCTAAATCTTTGTTTTTAATATTACAAGTTGAGACATGCAGCTGTTGACTTAGTTTGCTAACTACTTTGCTAAAAAATTAGTTTGCTAATATGTTTGCTAAAACATTAGTTTACTAACTAGTTTACTGCTGTTGTCAAAATTTCATTAGTTTACTAAATGATCACAGCTGCTCAACTTCGCACAAAAAGACAAAATAACAGCCATTTTGTCTTGAGTAGTGTGTATAACATTCCAAAAAGGTTTCAAACGGTCTAAAATGATTTGGGACTATAAATACACCTTCTTTATTTCATTCTACACTTGATGAAAGCTTACATTTGAACTCCAACTTTGATTTTTCATTTATTGCTTTCATTCAAGAGCTTTAAAGTCTTTGAGCTACCATTGGCAAATCAACTCATCTCTTTTTTATAGTTTGATTTGTATTGAGTAAGAGTGAGTGTTAAAACATTAAGTTGCATTTAAAAGAGGTTGTACAAGCACCTATTGAAGCTTGAGAGTGTGAGTGCTTGAGATAGCACTTGTCAAGGGTTCAAGCTACCTTGGTAAAAGCTTGGTGTTGAAAAGTTGTAAAGGGCTTGTGGTCTCTTGCCTTTAAAAGAGCAAATAGTAGAGAGAAGACTCAAAGAGGGTTCTTTGAGAGAGTGGATGTAGGCTAGTTAAGCCGAACCACTATAAAAATCATTGTGTTTGATCTCTCTAACCTTAAACTCTTTACTTTTGTGCAATTTAATTTTTATGCATGACCTTGAATGTTGATTGAATATATTGAGTTGGTATATTTGAAAATTTATGAGTATGATGAAAAATTAGTTGAATGTTTTGTGATGCATGTTTTGATAGCTATAAATATTGATTAAAGTTTGACTTGCAACTTAGAGACACTTCATTAAAATACATATCACTGTCATTATATATTAAAAAGCACCTAGTTGAATAAAGCCATAATTTTTCATTAGGCTACAAGCAAGGGCCGAAAAATTATTAAAGTACAATTCACCCCCCTCTTTGACTATTTTGGGACAACAAAGTGCTTCAAAATACGATGACCAAATCAATAATTTTACTATAATACAGAGATTAAATAATAATTTTTTCTAACAAAAATGGACTTTTATGTATGAATATTAATTTATACCTGCCATTCCCATCCCAAATCTGTTTCAGATGGAGTATAGGGTGGATTAACATAGCAAGCACTGGAATTTACCAGAAGAGGCAACAACAGCTGCTAATATTTTGCTGAGAATATCTTTTCCAAAAGGACCTTTATCTATGGCATCACATATCATATTGAGTGGATATTCTGGCGGTGCATCATATTGGGCTGCATTACCATATATGGAGATTAAGAATTCTCTAAGCTCAGAAGAATCTTTAAGGGGGCTGCCATGGGGAAAAAAGACTACTTGTGAGGCAAAATCTATGTTTAATTCTTAAGCAACGAATGGATCCAAACAAGAAAGTTTATGGCAAATTAATTAAGATGAAGTTATCTTCTAGCAAGTGTTGAATCTTTGGCTAAGAATTGAAAGACCATTTGGCAGTGAAGCCACTTTATCAATTTCACCCCATGATTCTCTTATAGTTTGGTAGCAACTCTCGCTAGCTTCCTACACAAAATAGAAACTCGATGATTGCATTGGGCTATTAATCTAATGGCACAGGCCTTGTAATCTAACTTCCTTATATATTTACTGAACGGAAATTTCTAAGCTAAAGCAAAGAAAATGAAAAGGAGAGAATGTTCGAGTTGCTTATATGACCCTAAAATCCTTGGAGACAACCCAAAAGTATTCATCCTGTGGCGTTATATTGTCGAAGTAAAGGACTGGAGCTGACGATGCCAGAGCTCCTAGGGCAACATAGGGATATTTTAGCCGAAACCATGAAGCCAGCACTAAGTCAAAGTAAAAATAAAAATAATTAAAAATAATAGATTAAACAAAACGATAGCAATAAGTAAATAATATATTGCAAGTTTTAGAAGAAAAGGAAAATGTAGTCACTTACTTCCCCCATATGATGCTCCAATGACTATTACAGGAGAATATTGGGCAGATAATTTCTTCTTTAGATAAATGAGAGTTTCAGCATAATCTGCCAAAGCTTGAGCAGAGTAGCCTCGAAAGTTCGCATTTTTTAAGGCTCTTATAAATGATCAGAATGGTACAGATTTCCCATAAAATCGATGCTGCATATACCAAAAATTGAAGATGATAAATTTATTAGGATTTTTCTTGGCTAAATCCGATTCTTCATGAACCCAACACAACCTATGGTAGGATTCACTAATTAAATACTTGAACAATATATATTATTTGTATTAGAGTTATCTTTAAAACTATGAGATATTAAGTCTGACGTTGGTCAAAGCAATTGAAAAGGAAAATAAAAAAGCTTAACATATATATATATATATATATATATATATATATATATATCTACTAGTCTGTGATAGTCTACCTCTATATATACCACAAGAGCACTGAACTGAGTGAGAAATCCAATTTCTGCCAGGTCTTCGTCAATTGGTGCTTCTGCTCCAAGATATGCAAAGATTGGTGCACTAGCATTGGCACCACCCCAATACTTAAAATTGAACACATACCTTTGCTTGAAGGTGGTGTAGCTTTCAGGCCTATAGTTGAAATGATCAAGAGTTTGAGCATAATAAAACGTCTGAAAGTCCTCCGATATCGATGTCCCCGCTGTCTCAGGCAGTCGCCGGATTCTGCCTCGCACAGGATGTAACTGAGGAATAATAATATCAGCGAATGCTGTAGCAAATGGGGTAAAATATAAGGACATGAACAAAACTAAAAGCCATTGGCATTGCATTGTTGAGCTCATATTGTACTTAATTATCCGAAACTTTGATTAGTTTTACTTTAAAGCTTTTACCAGCAGGCACATCATTATATAATGTGAGTTGTTTCTGGTGTTTACCAAGGAAGGTATTGCATTATATGTATTTTGAATTAGTCTTTACACAATAAATTTAGTTTATCGAACATCGCTATCATCGCTTAGCTTCAAATGCTCCATTTGGTGGTGGATACAAATGTAGTATATATTAAAGAAATTTATTAGTATATTTTGAAGAACTTCGCATGCATGGAAAAAATTACTCTCTCTTGAGCTCCGTTTGTTGACTTTTTTTTTCTCTAATTTTTGGAGTTCTCATGAAAATGAGTCTTAAAAAAAAATATATTTTTTAATATATAAAAAATTAAGTTATTTAAAAAAAAAACTGAAGAAGTTTACAAAGATATTAGGATGTGAATAAATATATGAATATATAAGATTTTTTTTTTTTACTTAGACTCGATTTGTAATGGACTCAAAATATAAGAAATATGGTGAATAAGCATACTTTAATACTCCGTGATTTACGAGCTTTATTAACAGGGGTCTGAGTTTTTTTTTATATATATATAAGCTATAAGGTAATTTTATTAAAATAAAATCTATGAAAAACATAACATGAGTACATCCAACTAAACCCAGGTCAATAGACCAGTCCAGTTACACCCATCCTAGGACGTATTTGGAGATGCAAAAGATACAGATTGAAGTCAAGAAAAACAGATCACACCAAAATCAAAAATAAAACCAGATCCTAAAATACAAAATACCAGTAGCTGAGGGAAGGGCAAAACGAGACAAAATATTAGGACAAGGGATGCTTTTGCTGAGTATAGTTGAAAAACAAAGACAAAACCCCAACAAGAGGGCTACTCACTACAAATGAAACACTTCAAGCACCAACAAAGGCATGTAAATTTGGCCACTCAATAATCAGTTACCAACCAACACAGCTTAATCTCACACTAGGTTAGACCCAAGAAATAAAATTAGCAAATCAATTTATCCAAGGCCAATGTCCAAACTAAGAACACGAAATGCAGGAAGAACCCAATGGAGACCTGATCTGACAAAAACTCAAAATCGACCAAAAAAGTTGCAGTAGCATGGAAAGAAAACCAAAAAACTCTCAATTGCATGGAATTAAGTGGACCAGCTCAAATAAGCGCAGCATAAGGATCCAAAAAAATCGCAGCAGCTCGATACAATCTAAGGGAGATTGATACACTGCAAAGTATAAGCAACACCCCTGAATTACAATAGCATAGCAGCTCAATGCAACCCAAATCCAAGATGCGACATGTTAGAGGAAAGCAATGAAATCTGATGAGCGATGAAAGCCCTGTTTAGCTAGTGAATCCACAATGCCATTAGGTTCCCTATGAGTGTGGATAAACGATACACTGGGAACCAAACAAAAGAATTGAGGAAATGGAATTAATGGTAGAAGGCAATATCCAAGACTGTATCCCTGCTATTTACCTAGGCCAAAGCATTCTTAGAATCAAATTCAATGATGAACTGAGCATCACTAGAAAGAAAACGGGTGTATTAACAATGATCTCCAATGTTTTGCAAATAGCTTTAAGCTCTGCACAATTTGAATCATCAATACCATCAGAGCAAGAGAATATGCAAACAAAGTGCCCATTATGGTCTCGCAAAACTCCCCCTACGGCACACTTACCAGGCTTGCCGAGTGGCAAGCCATCGACATTCCATTTCAAACAATTGAAATGCAGGGCAATCTAGCTAGCTCAAGAACAAGAGCGAGGGGGATTAGACCACGATTTGATTGATTGTGATGTGAACAGCATATCAGTTCCAGAGAATGGGAAATTTAGATCAATAGCCCTCAGCCCTACTGAAAGACGATAGAGGATCAAGGAGCAAATAGATACGGTGTCAGTGTTTTTGTAATTAAATAATTTTTCATTCCTACTAAGCCCAATGGACCAAATCACTGCATAAAAAGTGTCCTCCAAACTTTTAACTGACAACTACCTTGAGCATGATGCTTCCATTCCAATAGAAAAGTAGCAACTGAACTAGGGATGCAGAGACTAATGCCCTACCAATGTAAAAACCAGCACCACGCCTTCCAAGAGTATTTGCAAAATAGAAAAAGATGGGATACAAATTTGCTTGCTGAAAAGCATCTAGCGCACAAGTCTTGCGAAGAAGTTTTTTTTTTTTTTCCCTTTCTTAAGAGCATGTGTTATTATATTGTTAGCACTTAAGCACAAAATTACTAAAGGGCATCAATATATGTTACGCTCTGCTCATTTGGCTGTACATACCACTTTGCCTATTGATTTCTTCACAATAAGAGGGTAAATGTTAGCATTTTTTTTTTAACTTGCCATTGGATAGATGATATAATTATATAGCCAAATAAATGTGGCTTACTTGTCATGCCATCTTAAGAGCACAGGGAGACTTACCATGCCATCTTAAGAGCATAAGGAGACTTCCTACGTCAGTGTGTATTAACGCAGTTTAGCAATTTTATCCTTAAGTGCTAAAGATATAATAAAACATACCCTTAAATACAAAAAAAAAAAAAAAACTCTCACGCCTCTATTAATAAAATGTGTAAAGTGTATTTATCCCTTATAATTCTTATAGTACCATTTTTCACAAAATAAAAGGAAAAAAAAAAGCATGGGAATTATAGCAAATGAAATTGAATTTTAACTTGATCTCATCAAAGCATTGAAAATAATTAATAACTTTTTATTTTAATAAAATTAATTATTTGATCATTTTATTTTAAAAATATATTAATTACTGTATTTTTGTTCGGTTCACTCTTTAATTAATTTCTCCATTTTGTTTAAATCATGTTAATAAAATTAATTATTTAATCATTTAATTTTGAAAAACATATTAGTCACTGTCCCTCCATTTAATTTAAATCATATTTTCTCCTCGTTAATGTATTCACATGAGAGATAAATTATCATTACAAGACTTAATAGTTTGAGCCCTAAAAAAATAGATAAATTATATAGTTATATTTTATAAAATTACAAGAATTAAATTAAATTTAAACTAACAAAAGGAACATATCAATAGAGATTAAGTAGTATGTTTGTAAATAAGAAAATCAAGTAGTCTGTTTTATTAAAATAAACAGATTAACTAATAATTTTTGATAATAATATAACATATAAATAAAACTTGACGCATTCCAAATGTATACATCACTAGCCATATGAAAGTCAGCAAGTTACGATGAGGACAGATTAGCATAAAACTTAAAGAGTTAAGACTATGCCATGTTGTCTCATAATTTAATAATTTATAAAGACAATTTTTATCATTTTCTCTATCCATAATTACCATTTCTCACGAGGTAAACTATTTCTCGCAAAAGAAAAGTAAGAAAAGCAAGAAGACGAGCATGAGAACTATGACAAATGAAATTCAATTTTTCGTTTGCAATTGTTTCATGAAAAATATCTTTTTAAAAAATGTATTTCATATTTTTTAATATTTGAAATATTTTAGAAAAAGTTAATAAAAATTATTTTTTAATTAAAGAAAAATTAAGTTAAAAAAAATTTATTTTTCAATTTTTACACTTTGATAATCTTATCAAAATATAAAAATATTTGTACAAACATAATATATTATTAATTTAATATTGTAATCAAATAACGAAAAATATTTTTACAAAATTTTAAAAAATATATATTTTTCATAAAAAATATTTTTCACACAAATTATTTTTCATAGAATAAAGAGAGTTTTAATAATAAAATATATAAAAGAAACTTGACCCATTCGAAATGTGTATATCATTGGCTATATGAAAGTCAGCTAGTAATTACTATACGACTATGAGGATAAGATTAATCAGCATAAACTTAAGAGTTAACTGCAATTTTGCTTTTTTAATTTTTAATATATATGATCAATTTGACTCTTTCATTTAGTTATTTGTAAAGAGATGACAAAGACCCAAGACATGGGTGGGCCCCGGCCCTTTTTTTCAAAAAAAAAAATTATATATACATTATAATAGTACTCTAAAATTATAGACATATAAATGGGGCTTTGCCCCCCCTCCCCCAATATTTTTTTTAAATAGATATATTGTAACTATAATATACACTAAAATAATAATATTAATAATAAAAATAAATATTGATTATAATAAATTTATAAAGTTGAAATTTTACTATGCTAAAACATATTCTAAAGTGGACAAAATAATGATAATAATTAAAAATTATAAAGTGTGAATATCTACTTAGAATATTTAAAAATAAAAAATATTAAAAATAAAGATAAAAAAAAGGACAACGAAAAATAACGAGAAGAAAAGAATAAAGTTAAAATAATATATGCTTTAAAATTTGTATAAATCTTTGTACTCTTTTTTTTTTCCCTCTTTATTTTGACATGACTACGGAATTGAATTACTATTTTTTGTCTCTTTTTATGCTTGATTTGCTACTTGACATAATTCTCATATTTCGATTTTCATAATTTCCCTCTTTGATTTATATAGGTTGGGATCTGTAATTTTAGATAGTTAACTAGAAAAGAATTTAATTATTTAAGCTATAATTCAAATATTTCATAATTTAAATGCTGAACCTTTCATAAATGGCATTGCTATTATTGTTCTAATACTAAATTAATTTTTTCAAATTAATTTTTTTATTTTTATTTTCAATATATTTAATAAAATGCCTCAATAAATTTATGTTTTTATATACTTGCATTTATAATAATATTTTTTTATAATATATAGTAGGTTTTTATTCGATAAAGCATAATCAGTATAATATTGAAATAATTATATTGCAAAATCTTCTTAATTTAAAGTATATGCACTAGCAAGCCTGGGTGGTGGCTCCCAGCAGGACTTAAGTGGTGGTCAATTTATATAAATACTATAAAATTTTTATTGCTTAAATATTTTTCTTAATTTAGTTGATTGGACATGTTTATAGTATGGACCTTATTTGTTAATTGTAATAATGATTATTGGCCTTCTCCATATTAATCTTGCATTCACTCTGTTTGTTTCATGGTTGTTAGATTCGGATCGGACTGACTAGTTAGACTGGATTAATGGGAAATCAAAGTCTAATTCAGCCTGATTTGGCTAGTAAATTCTCTTTTGTAAATTGGTGTAAACTAGCCGGATAACATGTGAACCAGAAACAATCAGCAAAGTAGTTGGTTACTTAAAAAAAAAAAAAAAAAAAGGAATGTGGCGCTGAGTTCTTGAACATGGACCCAGGATTGTCTTTTAAGACAAACTTAATGTCATCTATTATCCCTCCATGTTAAGGGTTGTTTCACTGTACATTAACTTCAATTTATATCACAAAAATATTAAAACTTCAATTTAATACTATTCAAAATCCTTCTAGCCAAATTTCATTGGGTACAACTGCCAGAAATTAATCTTAACATGCCTAGGTGAATTAGATACGTTTAAAAATAATTTACGGTTTGATCTATTCAAAGATTAAAAAAAAAAAAGATAAAATGAAAGAGTTATCAGTAATGTTTCAATAACAATTAAAGAGATTGTTCTCTCTACATGGTAGAGAAAGAAATATTTTGTATTGTATCTAATCTACCTAGACATGTCCAGATCCGTTTCTGGTCAGAGTACCTAACAGCATTTGGTCAAAGAGACTTTTAATGGTATTAAATTAAATTTGAGTATTTTTGTTATACAAATAGAAGTTGAAGGACGGCGATGAAACAACTTAAAACTTTAGAGATAATAGATGAAATTAAGCCCTTTAAGACAATAACCAATTGGACTGGAACACTATTTAAATTATATTATATTAATATAATATAGTTAATAACTAGTAATAGTACTATAACAAAGAAAAATGAAAATTTCTTAACTTCACAAACTTGCAACTTAATTATTAATGGTATCATTAATTTAATTTATTAATATGTTAACTTAATTATTGAATTACCTTTTTAATTTTATTATCTTTTATAAAGCAAAAAGGCATATAAATTTTTCTCTACTTATTATGTTATATAATTTGAATGTATTAACATTTTTGGAATTTCGCAGTCCAATACCCCCATTCATTAATCAGCAACAAGAAGGACCTAGAGTGTAACAATCTAAACTATGAACCGTTATCGGTCCTAGGGATCGGGTCAACTTAAGACTGTCAGAATTCATAGCAAGTCTAAAGACCTGTTAAACATAAACATTTTCATAATATCTATAATTTAAGCAACCCATGTCATGCACACTTCGAAACTTACTTCATAACATATTACATAATCTTTGAAAAATGGTTCTGAATTTGAACATTCCAAAAAGAAACAAAGTGTGACTTTTACATTCGTACTTTGGAAATACAAGTACGCTTGAAATTATAGTAACATACATATATACTTTACTTAAACAAATCTTAATACAATACTTTTACAATCAAGCACAGTATCTATCTATTAGCATTTTACATGTCCAATCTAGCATAATCAAATATGCATAACAAATCTAAGGCTCCTCCTGTGGCTAGCTTCCAAAAACATCTCTATTCCTGCAATTATGCATCTAGGGTTAGGGGAAAGGGATAAGCTTATAAAAACTCAGTGAGTAAATTAACCAAACATACATGAATTATCTTTCTCTTTTCATACATATGCAATGCAATATCCAAATGAGTTTGCACATCATAAAGATTTCACATAAGATGGACTTGTCACAAGTGGTCTCCCAAATCCAATGTGCCAGGCTCATATAGACGCTCCTCAAGACTTTCGCTTAAATCAGTAACATATCCAATGTGCTCGGCTCATAAGAGACTCCTCAGGATTTTTGCTTAAATAAACAGTGAGTTAGGGGCTTATTAGGCCTCACCTAGTTTTATCACCATATATCAAGTATGATCATATTGTAGTACATAATATCTCCATAACAGGGGCAAGGTCAGTGGGTCATCCAAGGTCCTTCAAGCATTGATAAGTTCATCAAGTTCAATCTATGAGTGATTTGTGTCCTCTTGGCTTATGTAATGTAGTTTACAAAATTATTGCCAAAGTTTTAACTAGCAGATTACAGTCATTCATGAACAACATCATTAGCAAAAAATAGAGTGCTTTCACAAAAAAATAGACAGATATTTGATATCATTTTGCTAAGCCATGAAATTATGCACTCTAGAAGCAGAAGGACGAATTATGATCTTGCTTTTAAATTCGACATCTCTAAGGCATATGAATGTGTTGAGTGGGATTTCTTAAAGTATATGATGCTTTGTCTTTGTTTTGATAAGTTTTGGATTGGTTAGATAATGGAATGCATATCCACCGTCGCCTATTCTATTAAGATTAATGGACATAGATCAGGCCTTTTTCTTCCATCTAGAGGATTGAGACAAGGTGACCGACTTTTGCCATACCTATTTCCATTATGTGCAGAAGCGCTTTCGCGTCTTCTTGCTTCATCCAATTTGACAGGTTCTCAATCTCAAGGTATGGGCCAATAATTACACACTTGTTATTTGCTGATGATTCAATTATTTTTAGCAAAGCTAATAGGCTTTCTACAGAGAATATCAAGCACATCTTGCACTTTTATTCTATAGCTAATGGCCAGCATATCAACCTGAAAAAGACATCTTGTTTTTTGGCTGTAATACCCCTTAAGCTCTTCACACCCACCTGTCATCCATCTTGGGAAGGCATCGCATAGGAGGCCAAGATAAATTCTTAGGCCTTCCATCCTTAATTTCAAAGTCCAAAGTGCAAACCTTTGATGCTATTAGGGAAAAGATTATAGAGAAGCTATCAGGATGGGAGGAACAGCTCTTGTCTCAAAGTGGTCGAGAGATTCTTAGAAAGGTAGTGGCTGCCATCCTAGTATATGTGATGGCGTGTTTCAAATTGCCTTCTTCCTTTTATCGCAACATCAATAGTCTAATTGCCTCGTTTTGGTGGGGACCAAGCCAAGATGAAGGGCAGCTTCATTGGATTGCATGGAGTGATATGTTTGCCAATAAAATGATAGGTGGTCTAGGCTTCAGGGACTTGGAATGTTTTAATATTACATTATTGGCCAAACAAGGGTGGAGAATTCTCCATAATCCTGAGTCTCTACTAGCTTGAGTATGAAAAGGGAAATACTTTGCTTCATCTGCCTTCATGCAAGCTTCATTGGGATTTAATCCATCTTGGGGATGGAGAAGTCTTATTTGGGAAAGAGAGTTGCTTAGTAAAGGATTGAGATGGCAAGTTCATGATGGATGTTCTATCTTGTGTAAGGAAGATCATTGGATCCTAGATGCTTTTCCTCAACTTCCATGAGTCAAGGATAGTGATTTGCCAGATATTAATTGGGTCCTCCAGTTGCTAAATAGAGAAATGATATATTGGAACAACCAGATTCTTCAACCTGTGTTTCATGAGAAAGATGTTTCCAGCATTCTAGCTATTCCTGTTGAATTGGTTGCGAAACCTGACAAACTCATTTGGCACTATACATAGGATGGTTAGTATTTTGTGAAATCAGTATACCATTTGGCTCAACAAGCAAAATCTTGAACCTTGGATTTTTCTAATGCAAAACCTAACCCCTCAAAACAAGCTAATAATGTTTCTTTTTGGAGAAAGCTCTAAAAAATCTCTCTCCCTGACAAATTATCAATGTTTTTATGGAGCTTCTGCAAGGATGGGCCTCCGATAAAAGCTCAACTGAGTTATCGCCTACCTCAATACGATGACTCCTGTTCTTTTTGTGGGCAATCTAAAACAATTAATCACATTTTCTTCAAGTGTCCCCACGCAGCTAAAATTTGGATTAATTCTCCTTTTAGGCTTCGATCCACTCTTATTCAAGGCAATTCCCTAAAGGATTATTGGGGGGAGCTCACCTCCCATCTTAATCCAGCCAATCAAAATGTTAAGCTAACTTGTTTGTTGGTTTTCATGATGTGGTAGATTGGAAGAGCAAAAATGCTCTTACTTTCAAAAAAAATAGGATTCCTCATGAAATGGTTGTTGCTACCGTTATTAATCATTATGAGCACTATATTCCACACAAGAGTAGCAGATTCCAATGCCAAAGCCTCCAATTCAAATGCATTCATGGATGCCACCACCCTCAAAATTCTTCAAAGTGAATTTTGATGCTGCTGTTAATTCTAGGACACACTAGGGAGTGGTTGCTGCTATTATTTGGGATTATTTAGGCCATCTAATTGGTTAGAGTTGTAAGATTTTTCCTTCCATTGAAGATCCTCTGGTTCTCAAAAGTTTAGCATGTAGAGAGGTAGTCCAACTTGCCATATCTAAACGGTTACAGAACATTGTTGTGGAGGGTGATTGATAAATGGTTATTCATTGTGTAATCGATCCTTGAGTCCTTAAAAAATACAAGGAATTATTGTTGATGTTCACTTCTTAGCAACACATTTTAGCTCCATTGCTTTTTCTTTTGTAAGAAGGAATTGCAATTTTATAGTACATCTTCTAGCTGTTAAAGCTCTTAGGGATGGCCCCTTCTTATTTAATCCCATGAGCCAAGCTTTTTTTATATCTAATTTGCCTCCTTAAGTTTTTAATAAAGTTTTCCTTATTGTCAAAAAAAAAAAGTACTATATCTCCTTACTTTCAAACACAATCTTTTATATGTTAGTAAACTTAAGGCTACTTCAAACTTTATTATGACCTCTTCTTCCTAAATATTACACCTTGTAGGACCAATGGACTAAGGAAGTAATTGCAGTTGGAAGAATTGATCATTTTTTTTCCCTTAACCTCAAATGCACATGGTGCGACAGGGTCTATTAATTAAATGGATATTAATAAACTTTTTTAGCCTAAAAATGTCAAAGTAGACTTGTTTATAGTGTGCCTTTTGATTTAACTTATTTCTAGCTTTATTTGCTAGAAATAGTTTGTCTCCATTTATTTAAGGATATCAATGAATGAACTTGATAAAGTATTCTTTAGTTCTTAAGAAATTGGAGACTTAGCTCTGATACCACCTTTTAACCATTTTGTGAAGATTTTAAATAGATATATTGCATATAGGAGTTACATATGTATTTATGTTAGATGTTTACTCACAAAGATGTTCCATACTATAACATCCTCACTTTTAATTTAAAAAGTATTCATATAAATTACAAAGATGAATTATGTATGAAATTGTTTTTATCCATACCTAGGAATGTAGTCACTAAACTAAATTGAATTAATTGAGAAGTTAAGGGGCAAATTAGAAATTTGGAGGACCAACTTAAAGCAATTAAAAAGTTTTGGGGAAAGATTAGAAATTAAAAAAAAAAAGGGGCAGCCAATGAGATGTTGAAAATACATCAAAGATAATTGCATAAAAGAAGAAAACACTCCCTTTTCTTTCCCATTATTAGTCGACCAACCATCTTAGCCCTTTCCTTTCTTTTCTTTCTTCTTCCATAGCAAAATCCTCTCAAAAAATTAAAGAGAAAATTTCAATTTAAACCCTAAATCCTATTAATTTTTAGAAGCCAAGAAGAAGAGAGCAAGAAGAGTAGCAAAAGAAGCTTGAAGAATCTGTCCACTTGGGGAATTGGGTTTTGTTCTTATACAAGCTTGAAGGGAAGGGGAAAATTTTTGTTATCCAACTAAGGTTAGTATTATATATTCCCTCTTTTACTATATTAAGATAGAGACTTCTTGAATTTGATAAATTAAAAGCATTAGGGATTTGTGAGTAAGCTGAAAATCAAAAACTGTTAGTAAGGCAGTAGGATCAATCAAATTTAAAAATTCATAACTTGAGCCAAGAATGTTGGATTGCTCTGAATTTTATGTCCCTTGAAACTTTAATGAGTGCTCTACAACTTTGTAGTTTCTTGCTAAACCTAATTCTCATGTTAAAGTTGTGTTTAAGGGCAAAACATTTTACTATTCAAATTTGGAAAACTGATCTGATGGTTTCCAGAACAAGACAATCAACTTCAAAAATTCATATCTTGTACTACAAAACTTGAAATATTGTGATTCTTGAGATATTTGAAAGCATGATGAATGCCCTAAAACTTTGTAGTTAAGGCCAAGAACTAATTTTGCCATTTGTATGGGGAAATTGTTACATGTCCTATTACTGCTCTGAGTGTATATGAAACTGGAACATGTTGTACATTTTTATTTATATCTTGAAATGTATATATGATTTTAATGTGGCTCAAATTGAAAAATGAAAGACACATATGAAGGTTGAATTTTGGAAATTTTGGTAATCAAACTCTATTTCTATAAATTTTGGTAGAATTTTGAATTCATTGCATCTAGCTGCCAGAATTGACTGAAATTCTCATTTGTGAAATTTTGATGAATTTGCTTATGTATGAGTGATAATTAAGAGGAATTAACAAGTGTTGCCCTAGTTGAGCTAAATATATGTAGTATTGACAGTGTGTATGCCCATTACAAGTCTAGGAATTGGTGGCATGAGGAATTGACTAGTCACTAATTGAGATTGTACACAATAACTTGGCTACATGCCATGAGGACTATACTAGGCTATATACCATGAGGATCATACTTGGCCACATGCCATGAGGATTATACTTGGCCACATGCTAAGAGGATGGTGCTTAGCTAAGAGCCATGAGGATACTTGTCTTATATATTGCTTAGACATTTTAAATGGGCTAAGGAAGATAAATAAAAAAGGTTATGCAACTATGAGATTATACCTTCTTTACTTTGATTGTGGATAATTATTATATGGAATATTTGAGGTTTGTGTGATCAAATACTATGGCATATCATGTTGAGTTATGGAAATAGTGCTTCTTATTGTTTCATTAGACTTGATGAAAATATAGTTACACAATTGTTATGAATTTTCATATATACATAGTGTATGACATAACATCATTAAATTATAGCATCACTAAGTATTTTGCTTAGTGCAGAGTTGTTTGAACTTTTCTGTGGAAACCCAATATTTATCTATTTAATTATTTATTTATTTTAATTATCTAACAATAATTTAAAATATTTATCTAGAAAAAAAGTATAATAAAATAAAATAAAGAATATTTTATTGGATGGTCTGTTTATATATATATATATATATATATATATATATATATATATATATATATATATATATATATATATATATTATTTTCAAAATTAAATATATATCTATAATCTGAATAACCCAATTTAATAATAACTCTTATTCCATTCTATATCAAATAAAACTTTTAAAATATATATACCCTATTCATCTCTTCTACTAAACTTTGCTCTCAAAACCTATTTGTCACCTTCTTTTATACCAAATACATTCAATAGGCATTTTCATCATATTTTATTTATTGTTATATATATATATATATAATTTACGATTTATAATCTGATGTGCGCAGAGAATCTGTAAATTTTTATTTCTCTATTCATCACCTTGGATTATATTTTCAAGATAAAAATTATCTTTCTTTGTTCAATAATGGGTGAATCTAATTTTATTTTCTTTCCTTGATCTGTTACAACTACTCTAGAAATTCTTTTTTTTATTATTATTATTGGTATTGAATTGGGTTGATCATGATTACTGTTGGACAATAATTGATTGTTATTAAAAAAATACACACACACACACACACACACACACATAAAAGAATTGGCTCTGCATCCCGTTCATCACGTCGTCCCATTCATCACGTTCATCCACCAACTCCCGTTCATCACGTTCATCCACCAACTCCCGTTCATCACGTTCATTGTCCCCACCGGAAATATATATATATATATATATATATATATATATATATATATATATATATATATATATATATATATATAATAAAGTTATTTTATTTTATTATTATTTGATATTTTTCTTTTATATTTTGGTTTTGTAGGAGATTCGAATATTCAATCTGTCAGTTGAAATTGTTTCTCTTCCATTGAAAATAACTATTGTCTCCAAGGTTCCAAGTGAGTGGTAATTATAGTACAGAACACCGTTTTAGTCCCTTTTAAAATTTCTTAGCATTAAAATTATTATGAAATGAAATTGTAACTCAATATTTTAACAATTATTTTACATGTGATTTTCTAGAGTTTTATTTTATTATTGAATTTTATTCCGATTTTTATTAAATAATTGATTTTGTCAATTATCTCTGCATTAGAGCCATTAGGATTCCTGGAATAGGCCAATAATGTCTTTTATATTGATTGATATCTAATTGTGGAATTTATAGATGTGTTACACGGAATTGATTTGAGATTGATTTGATCTTGTTGACTCTCTGAAATTATTGAAATAAACTATTGGAATTACACTGTCAGTTATTGTTCATTATCTGAAATCTTTGAGTTGATTTTTATTGATTTTTGGAAATTGATTTTCTGTTTTAAATTGGTACCTGTACCCAGTATATATATTTGCTATCTGGCCCCGCCATGTGGACTATAACGGTATTAGGTTGTATTGTTGAGTCATGCATCATTGCAATTCATGGTTTGCATTAGTATCATATGCATTGATATCTGTGAAGGAGGAGGAAGGTATCTAATATCTGGTAGCGCGTTACCATTTGGCCTTTGGTGATGTGGGGTATCATCATCCTGGTGCACCGTACCATAAAATTTTTATTGAATGAATTTCTTTTATTTATATGTTTTATGAAATTATCTTATTAATAATTTTGATAGCATGAGCATGATTTTATTGGATAGAAAATTTATTGAGAAATTAATCAAGCGTCTGCCTATTCTTGTTTTGTTGTGTGCTATAATTATCATCCACTGAGCATTAGCTCAAACCACATTTTCTCTGTCTATTATCTATTTCATATCTGTAAAATTTTGCAGCTGATTCAAATATTCAGTCCATTTTCTGGAGAAGGACAATCTTTGATTTGTTCTCATGGTATGCCCGAATTCATATTTCATCGGGCTAATAATTAGCTTAGTTTATTGAATAGTTTAAGTTTTCATTTGAAATCTATAGAGACTCCGCAGTTTACTTATGTGATATTTATGATGTTTATTCAGTATTTTATTTATTTGGATTTTGTCTTTTTTTTTGTGGATTAGTAAGTGACAATATATTTATTCAAGATACTCTGATAAGGCTTGCATGATTTAAGAATACTTAAATTATGCGCCGGTCATGACTCGAAATTTTGGGTCATGACTAAGTTGGTATCAGAGCCCGGTTGAGGTCTAGTAAACTTGCAGAGCATAGGATCCTTAACGTCTTTTCAGTTTATCATTGCTTTAAATATCTGTGTCCTTCGTACTTTAAATATCTGCGTCCTTGGATTTAATACTTGTTTATTAAAATGAATAGGTGCCTGAGTCTGTTAGACGTAAGAGGAGAACTAGGGCCAAGGGTCTTAATGGTGCGAACCTTGATCTAACAGGGGAGGTGCCACCTCAAACTATTTATTAGACATTTGAACAGACGCCTATGGTTAAGACTGGCGCACAACCATTCCAATTTGCTACTGCAGCTCAAGCACCTAGAGCTGGTCAGGTTACTGTGGCAGATCTGGCAGCGGGATTGCATGCAGTGAATCGTGCTGTTAATACTATAACTGAGTACCTTCCAACTGAACCACAACAACCAGTGGTTGGCCCTATTTCAGCACTAGCTTAGGATAGGGCTCGATTCCTTGACTCTATAGACTTTCTCAAGCTAAAACCAAAGGAGTTCACTAGAGAGGATGCATTAACTGATCCCTTAGATTTTTTAAATGACATGGAAGGGTGTTATGACACTATGGGTTCCAATAGTGCTAGGATGGTGATGTTGGCAGGAAATCAGCTTAAGGGAATTGCTCGTGAGTGGTATATCTCTAATAAGAATGGGCGACCCGAAGGTTCTATCCTCTAGCCTGAGTTTCACTCTCTCTTCTTAGAGTGATTTCTCCCTCCTAGTGTTCAAGATGCTAAGGCTTTAGAGTTTGAAACCTTGAAGCAAGGCAACATGACAGTTACAGATTATGAGATGAAGTTTACCAAATTATCTCACTTTGGTAAACACTTGATTCCAAATGAGGAGAAAAAGGCTCGCAGGTTTGAAAAGGGCTTACGAGACAAGCTAATGGATCATGTAGCTCCTTTATGACTACCTAAATATGAGGAGGTAGTTGATTGGGCTAGACAAATGGAGATGTATGATGATGAACGTTAGGCTCGTGAGCAGCGCAAGCGGTTTAAGAAAGATAGTCAAGGTTATCAGTTTAATAGGGGACAGAGTCATCAGGGTTCTTATCAGGGTAATAAGCAGGGTTCTTGGTCTACAGTTGGTAATAGGGCACATCAATTTGGAGTTGGTCAGGGACGTGAGCAGAGGACTCATGCAGGGAATGTTCGGTATAGTTAAATTAGCACTGGGCTTGTTTCCACTCCTTGTCAGCATTGTGGTAAGCCACATAAGGGCACTTGTCATTGGGTCACTAGAGCATGCTTTAGTTGTGGATAGCTGGGACATCGTAGACAGGACTTTCCTACTAGTGAGATAACTTAGGGTACTGGTTAGGCAGCACATTCTGCTCCCTCTCAAGTTCAGCCAGTTTCACAGTATAGTGGTAGAAGTCAGGGTTTTGGTGGTCGTGGTCAAGGTGGTAGAGGATCTACTCAAACTCAGGGACAAACATCTGGTGGTAGAGGTCAAGCCAACGTTTTTGCTTTGACTCAGCAGGATGCTCAGGCATCTAATGCAGTAGTGATAGGTACACTTTCTATTTGTTCATTTGATGTTAGAGTACTATTTGATTCTGGTTCCACCCATTCCTTTGTTTCTCCATACTTTTCCATGAGATTTAGTACACCACCTACTTTGTTAGAGTATCCTTTATCTGTATCAACACCTATGGGGAATGCAATAGACACTTATATTATGTATAGGGGATGTATAGTTCACATTGGAGATAGGGAATTAGCTGCAGATCTTGTTTCTTTGGATATGTTTGAGTTTGATATGATTTTAGGCATGGATTGGTTAGCCACTTATCACGTTTCATTAGATTGTCATAATAAAGTTATACTCTTTAAAATTCCTAGGGAGACAGAATTTCAATTTTAGAGAGATCGCAGTATAGCATCTAGTAATCTTATCTCAGTAGTGAGTGCTAGCCGATTATTGCGAGAGAGGTGTAAGGGGTATCTAGCTTATGTTAGAGATGTTCAGGTAGAAGGTGCAGGTTTGGAGAATGTTGTAGTGGTTAAGGAGTTTCCTGATGTGTTTCCAGAAGATTTATCAGGTTTACCCCCGGGGCGAGAGGTAGAGTTTGGTATATACTGAGTTCCTAAAACTGAGCCTATATCTATGCCACCTTATCATATGGCACCCGCAGAACTTAAGGAGTTGAAGGAGCAGCTATAGGACCTACTGGATAACGGGTTTATTCGCTCTAGTTGTAACGCCCTCACCAAAGGTAGTCCATACATTTATTCCAACGACTAATGTCTGTTCGGACAATCAGGGTGTCTAGAACTACACTTAAACTATAGTGAGGAGGCATAAATTAATGAAATAAATATTAAAAAAAATGTAGGAAAATTTTTGAGAAAATAAAATAAAATTTAGAGAATTTATTAATTGGTACAAAAAAAATATAATAATAACCTGATGAGCACCCTGAAGGGTATTTTGGTCATTTCACCCATAGAGGTGAATTTTGACCTAAATATCAAATTAAAAATTAAGAGAATTAAAATAATTGAAATAAATTAAAATTACAAGTTTATGAATTTGAATTAGGAAAAGAAAAGAAGAAGAAAAGAAAAGAAAAGAAAAAAAAATGAAAAAGGCTTATGACATAAAATAAAAATAAGGTACAATAAAAATATGTACATAAATAGACACAAGAAGACAAATCCCACCAACCAAGTCTTCTTCTTCTTCTTCTCTTTCTCTTTTTGAGCTGGCTGCCATGGTGTTCTTTTCCACCATTTTTGCTCAAGCTTTGAGCTTGATTCCTCCCTCATTTACCCATCAAAACCCATAGCTCACTTCACAAAAAATTTAGCCCACACCATAAGGAAGCTTTAGATACCCATAAGAAGAAGAAAGGTTAAATGATTAAAACAAAAAGAAAATCTAGAGGAAAGAACCCTTGAATTTTTGGCAGCCATGGAACTTGAAGTTTATTGCTTTTAAGTGATGAAAAATGGTTCCATGAGAATGTGTGATGAGTTAAAATGTTTGGGTGTTTAATTGTGTAGTGTTTGTGAAAATTTAAAACTTTGAAAACTAGGGTTTGTGTAAATGCTTGAGGACTTGGTGTAAATGTTGAAATTGACCTATTGAGTTGAAATTATTGCTTATAGAAGTGTATTGCATGCAAATTGAAGTAAGAAAGTTGAAGGAATTGAGATATTGGGAGTGTTCAATTTTCTGCAGGTTTGGACTCAATGAGTCTAGTGGGTTTATTGACCCATAACTGAAAATGTGTGATTCCAATTGGTATGAGACCAATTGGAGGTTAAAATAGACTCAAAATAGCCCATTTTTCATGTAGACACCATGCCCAAATTTTGCCAAAATCATGACCAATTCTCTGCCCAAACCTAGATGACCAAACATTGAAACCCAGAAAATGACCAAATGAACAGTACATGTTCATTTGGTCATAGCTCTCTCTATACTGGTCCAAATGACCTAAAATTACATCAATGGAAAGCTTAGAGATAGGGATCAACTTTTCATGAAGACCACTTGACCCAGTTTTGCTTTTAACCAAATCAAATTGTTAGCACAAGTTGAGTCACTAAAACTACCAACCTAGAAAATGACCAAATGAACAGTAGTCATAACTCTCTATATACTGGTCCAAATGACCTAAAATTACATCAATGGAAACATGATACTTAGGGCTACAATATTGATTTAGACACCTTTACCAAATTCTAAGTGTAAAGACCCTAAAAAGAGGGTCAAACATACTGCCCTGAAGTTAGTTATTGCCCTTATAGGACTGAGAGTCCAGGTTAATATACTGACTATAACTTACTATACCAAGCTTGAAAAATTATGAAATTGTACCTGGGAGTCTCTAAGACATAGAGGAACATATCTTGTGAAGGAACCTAAGTCTAAAAATGACCATAAAATGATCAAATAACTGGTCAAAGTTTATTAACCAGGAATTGTAAATTCTGGACAGCTTAGAGGCAAAGGGACCAGTTATGGTATTTTGACCATAACTTGAGTTCTATAACCCCAAATTCAGTGATTCAAAAACTGAAATTCAAGTTTAAACATAAAGGAGCAATTGTTATAAAGGAAGTGTGACTAAATAGACATCCTAACCTAGTCAAATTCCTAGATAAATATAATACATCAACATAAACCTAAAGAAAGGTTCATGGAAAAAAATGCTATATATGATAATTAAAATACTCATAAGGATAATTAAATATTAAAAATGATATAAATATGTAAATTGGGACTAATGTCCTATTAATATGAAATTAATGATACCAATGAATAGTACCAGAAAATAGTAACAGTGAATAGTGCTAAAATAATTAAAAATTTTTAATTGCCCATAGTATGCCTAGACTTATTTATTTAGTTTGGATAAATTAGTATACTAATTAGGGACTACAGATAGCAGTACTGCCTATCGAGAAAATCATGAATTGACAATATATGTCTGGTATGATTATTCTACAGGCTATATGCCTACTTATTGGCCATTGTGCCTACTTTATTTCTGGCTTTACAAGCCTGACAGCGGGTTTCGTGCTCGACAGCTGGCCTCGTGCCTGACAAATGTATACTGAATAGACATATGGCTGTCTAACCAGTATACACCCGTGCATCCAGCTTTTATAATTTGTTATGGGTTTCTTGGGCACTGATAAAAATTAATTAAGACTTAAAATATAATATGTAATCATAAAAGATCCCGATAATGTTAATTGCTTCCAAAGAGCAATAAAAATGTAAAAGACCCAGAAATTATGATTTGTAGATATTATTTCAATTGTTAAATTATTGTTATTATATATTATGCACCGCTAAGCGTTATGCTTAGCGTGTTGGTTTTCCATCGCGTAGGTACTAGAGATCAGTCCCAGCAGCCGCAGTAGCAGCAGTAGTAGTGCTCACATAGAGACCGATCAGATCTGCCAGTATTTACTAGTCACCTCTACAGTTGTATTTCGGTAGGGCCCATGTATTGACTAGTATTTTGATTCATTATGTTTAGTCATGATGTAATTACTAGTTTATAATGTATTTCATTTTGGACTTGAAATTAAACTTGAGATTGAAATGAAAACTTGTAATTTATTATCTATGAATTTCCATATGAATGCAATAGATGATACTTCATTTTGAGATCTCATAAATAGTTGTGAATGATATGATAAAAGAGAATATGATATGGAAATATGTGAGATGACTAAGAATATGTTAACTAGTGATAGTGGAACCCGCCAGATGCTAATAAAACAGGGGAGGCTCTGTCCGGGCCTCCACAGAAATAAGATATAAAAAAAATAAATAAAAATTTACACATAAATTACCTGATTTAAATGACATTAAAATTTACAATAGACATGACAAGACAAGATAGGGTGCTCCGGCACTGAATGTGGCACTTCTTGCTCGGCTATATAGTAAACGGGTAATGGGCGTCACACTAGTGTTTCTCCATGGGGTGCTTATGTGTTATTTATGGGGAAGAAGGATGGGTCTTTGAGAATGTGCATTGATTATAAGCAATTGAATAAGGTGACTGTGCGTAATAAGTATTCTCTTCCATGCATAGATGACCTGTTTGACCAACTTCAAGGTGCAAAGTATTTTTCCAAGATTGATCTTCGATCTGGGTATCATCAATTGAGGGTCAAGAAAGAAGACATACTCAAGATGGCCTTTAGGACTAGGTATGGACACTATGAATTTCTTGTAATGCCTTTTGGTCTTACCAATACTCCAGCCACTTTTATGGATCTCATGAATAGAGTTTTCAAGCCTTCTTTAGATCAATTTGTTATAGTGTTCATCGATGACATTCTAGTGTACTCAAAGAGTAAAGAGGAGCATGAGCAACATTTGAGAATTGTCTTTCAGACCTTACGGGAACACAAGCTATATGCCAAGTTCTTAAAATGTGAGTTCTGGTTAGATAGTGTGGCTTTCCTAGGCCATACAGTGTCTAAGGATGGGGTGTGTGTTGATAAGAAGAAAGTTGAGGCAGTGCTTCATTTGCCTAGACCCACAATTGTGTCAGAGATTCATAGTTTCTTGAGTTTAGCAGGGTATTATAGACGGTTTGTTCAAGACTTCTCTCGTATTACAGCACCTTTAACTAAGTTGACACATAAGAATTTGAAATTTCAGTGATTTGAGGCTTGTGAAAAAAAATTTTCAGGAGCTAAAGACTCGTTTAACTACAGCACCAGTGTTAGCCCTTCCGTCTGGATTAGGGGGTTATGCAGTGTATTGTTATGCTTCTAGGATTGGTTTAGGATGTGTTTTGATGCAGCATAGAGGGGTTATTGCATATGCTTCTCGTCAGTTGAAAAGCCACAAGCAGAATTATCCAACTCATGATTTGAAAATGGCTACAGTAATTTTTGCTTTGAAAATCTGGAGGCACTATCTGTATAGTGAGACTTGTGAAATCTTCACTGACCACAAAAGTCTCAAATACATCTTTGACCAACGTGATCTTAATCTTAGGCAAAGGAAATGGGTAGAATTATTGAAACATTATGATTACACCATACAGTATCACCCTGAAAAAGCTAATGTGGTGGCTGATGCTCTAAGCAGGAAGTATTTTGGTAGTTTAGCCCATATATCTACTAAGAGGAGGCTTCTGATTAGTAAATTACATGACTTGTTAGATCAGAGAGTAGAGTTTGAAATAATAGTTGGATCATTCTTAGCACATTTTCGAGTTAGGCCTATCTTGATTGATCGAATTAAGGCTACTCAGAAGAGGGATTCTCAGTTGTGTGAGATTATAGATAGTATTCATAAAGGCTAAGCTCAAGGGTTCATGTTAAATAATGATGGAGTTCTTCGTTATGGCACTAGACTTTGTGTCCCCAATGTTGTGAGTTAAGAAGAGAAATCATGGAGGAGGCACACCATTCTGCTTACACAGTACACCAAGGTTCAACTAAGATGTACCGTGATTTAAGGGAGCATTATTGGTGGGGTGGCATAAAGAGGGATGTTGCAGACTTTGTTGCTAAATGTTTGACTTGTCAACAGGTTAAGGCAGAACATCAGAGATCATCTGGGTTACTTCAGTCATTGCCTATTCCTGAGTGGAAGTGGGAGCACATTGCTGTGGACTTTGTTGTGGGTTTACTTAGTACACGAGGTGGTTACAATGTGTGCCTCCTTATGGATGAACATGGAAATATCATACATAGAGCACAGCCACAGGAGTGAGGAGAGTCATCAAGAGCCCAATAATATCCCACAGAAAAGCAACAGCCTGAGGAGTAGTAGCAGTATGAGAGACCAGACCTAGTTCTCTAAGCCTTACCAGTTCGAGTCCCACCCTTCATACCACCTCCCACTTATCCGGACCTTTAATACTTATAGAGGATGGAACATACCTTCACCCAACGATTATGAGACTTAGAGGATAGCCTCTAACAAGCACACATCAAGCTTGATATGCTCTTAAAGAGACAGGACCCTCCTCATGTTTGGAGACATTTTAGACTAGGATATCTACATTAGGACACTTTTTAGATTTTGTATAGGCATAGGCCTAGAACCAAATCTATTTTATTACATTATTACATTTTCCTCTCTTTCTCTCTCTCTCTCTCTCTCTCTCTCTCTCTCTCTCTCTCTCTCTCTATATATATATATATATATATATATATATATATATATATATATATATATATATATATATATATATGCTTTGCTTATTCTATCTATTTTGCCTTATCAATTTTATATAACTTGCATATTATATTATATTGCCATTGAGGACAATGTCCAGTGTGAGTTTATGGGTGTGTGCAATTTCTTGTAATTTTTGCATTTTAATTAATTTTGCATTTGCATTTGCATTACCTTTTCATGCATTTATTATACTTATGTATTAAAATTCCAAAAATCTTCAAAATTTTTCAAAAAGTTTTTAAAAATTTCCTTAGAAATATGACTAAAACTATAATTAGTAAACAATTGTTCTCTCATGGGTTAATGGATTGAATGTACCGGATAGGCTAAAGATTTTAATGACTTATTTGTGAAAAATTTATCTTCTAAGTAGAGAAAGACTAATTAAAATAATTTAAAATTATTAGTTTGTCACATTGAATTTGCAAAGTCAGGAGAAGATTCTTGGAATATGAACAACCTTAGGTATGCCTCACTAACCCTAGAATAGACCTCTTTAATCTATTGAGGTGAAATCCTAGTATGCACTTGAGAAAGAGATGATTTAGACATTCCTTGTTATTAACCTCATTAAATTCTTAGCCACCTTTAGTCTAAATTATCCCTTGTAGCCAATTTGAGACTATATTTTTACCCTTATATATTCTTTACTAATCCATAATATTAACCTAGCCCTTAGCCCAAACACCTATCCTAACCCTCTGAGAAGAGTCAAAATGCAAAGTGAAAAGCACATTGGGTACATATAGAGAAGAGGAAAGGAGTGAATGTAGACTTAGCACAAGTTTGCTATAAAAAGAAAAAGAAGAAGAAGAAGAAAAAGGGTGCACTTCCAAACTAGCAAAAAAATGAGTTTAGGGGTAGGCACCAAAAATGGGACTAAAGGCATAAATAAAAGTTAATTCAAATGCAAAAGTCCCTATTAAAATGGCAAAGGGAAAGCATACTTGGCACCAATATTCAAAATTATAAGGCCTCTCTTCTCCATGAGAAGAAAGTCAAAATCTAATGTATATTGATCTTTTGCAAGATGTTTCTTCTCATATTTTGCATTCCTTAAGTCTTTTTTCATTGGTAGCCACATTTATCACCCTCTATCTCCATTACAACCTTATAAAATATTGTTTGATCTTTTGAAAAGTGTATGTTATATTAGTGGAGATAGAAAATTGAGATATACCTATAGGGTTAGGGATATACTCCTTCATCTTATATACAATCATTCATGATAGAAGCATTTTAAGTTAGTGATTATTTCTTTAATCTATATTAGTGGGACAATTACTTTATGACTTATTAATAGTCTTGTAATTGGAATTATTGGTTGACATTTCATGAGGAAGATGGATTCCTCACAAGAACTCATTGATTCTTATTGGAATGTAGTTGTTGAGAGTTCAAATGCATGCAAGTTGAGCTTTTAGTTGTAATTTTAGGAAAACAAAGATCCCTAATGTGTTTTTAAGTTTTTATTTGCTTGATGACAAGCAAGTGCTTGATTTTGGGCATATTTAATACACTTGTATTATATAGGTATTTTAAGGTACTTTTTAGGCATTTTGTTAGTTAATTGTATAATTATTTATTAGTTTCATTGATTTTAGGATCTTGAGTTACTCTAGCTTAATTTCTTGATTTATATGTTTTATCAGGTGATTTCACATAGTTCTAAGGCCTAAAGCACATTTGGACAAGTTAGGAAGTAAGAAAGGACAACTCATGCACTGAAGAGAAAAGCACAGGTCATGTTTTAGGACACATGCCCTGTGTAACAAACTACCTGGAGTATACCAAGAGAGAGAGAGCATTTACATGGGCTGTGTAAAGGGACCCATATAATGGTCCCTGGCTTCTGTAATCTTCTGCCATCCCAATTGTTGAAGACGTTTGAAGCTTTAGAGAGTTACACAACCTGCCCATGTTTGCTGAGAAAATGAGAAGTTGAATATATATATATATATGTAATGGAAGCTTGGATAAGTGCATAATTTATTAATTTTACTTCCATCACATTGAATGTTTCGAGGATATCTTTATGTCTAATTCAGTTGATTAAAGTATAATTATCTATTAGGCATAGGCTTATAAAGTTGTTGAAATAATTGTGTTAAATGGAGAAATTGTTAGCATTAGCATTAATTTGGCTCTTGTTGTATTTTTCAGGGTTTTGGTGAAGTCTCAAAACATAGAAGTGTGGAAGGAAGCTTGGAAAGGTCAAAAGATTGAGAAGCGTGGTTGATACGAAGTACACGGGTCGTGTAACTTGACCCGTGTAAATCTTGGAGACCTATGTAACTTTCTGCCAGAAGAAATCCAGAGAACCGAGGAAGACACATAGTACACGGGCCGTGTAACTTGACCCGTGTAAATCCTGGAGACCCGTGTAACTTTCTGTGCCCATGCGAAACATGCCCATTCAGCTCCAGTAGGTTACACAGCCCTGGGCCATGTAGTGATACACGAGCCGTGTATCCGTCGACAGTTAGATTCCTGATTTTGCTCCAGTTGCAGTTTTTGACAGAAATTCTAAAAACCTAACCGTAGATCATTTATTATAAATAGAAGAGACAGCAGCCGCAAAAGGTGGATCAAAATTGAGAGCCTCTCTCTATATCAGAAAGACTTTCATTCTCCATTCACGATTTATATTTCTTTTCTTTATTTTTCTATAAGCCATGAACATGAGTGGCTAAGTTCTTAATTCAGTTTAAGGGATTCAAGTTCTTATGTATGATTTGTAAGGCCAGGTTCTTAACTTAATTTATGTCTTTTTGAATATCTATTGTTTTCTGATTTAATTGTTTTTGATCTGTTGAATGATTTGCTAAAAAGGCCTATTAGTTAATTGTTTGATTTGATCAATTGCTAGTTCATCTTCATAATCCGTAATTGTTGTGCAAGATTGAACATGAGTAGCAATTAGGTTTTATTGATTATGATCCAAGTTTTCGATAATAACCTAAGGAAACAATAGGGTGGATTAAATGATTTATGCTTCATAAATTATTGTTCAGCTTAACTACTTCCTTTTCTTAAAGCAGTTATTAATTTGATGAGGATTGCTTAATACCAACTTAGTTAATAATTAGAGTCAATAAGAGTGCTGGGCTCGAATTGATGAGCATAGGAAAGTCAGGGGTTTACCTCGTTGTTTGGTAAATCTACGTTAAGTATTCAATAAGATATAATTGTATTTCTTTTGTCTACAATCAAATTAATGCATTGGAATGCGAATTACCTTGGACTGAAGTTTGTTTAATTGGAGAGTTTCTTATTTTTAAATCTTAATTTTGGATTTTTGATTTCTTCTTTGGATTGTGAATTAATCCCCCCCCCCCCCCCACAAACCTTTGTTTCTTTTCCATTACACAAGCGTATGAAATTTAATAATTCAGTCTCTAAGGTTCGACCTGGATTTATCATTTACTGCAGAAAATATTTCATAATTGGTGATTTCAGTTAATTTAATTTTTGGTGGATTCGACAACCATCAGGAATTTTGGCACCATTTGCCAGGGACTGAAATTTATTGGAATTCGTGTTTTTGGTGTTAGTATATTTTGTTATTAATTCTGTTTGTGCTACTTTTAGGTTTTTGAAAAAAAAAAGTATTTTTTACGGTTTTACTGTTCATTAAGAATTTTGGTTGAATTTGGAGGGCGGCCCATACTTATTTTGAAGGAAATAACGCTCTGATCAAGACCAAATTTTTTGGCCCCACCCTCTTGAGGCCAAATTCCATTGTTTTCTAGGGTTTTGAGGCATTTTTCTATTTTTACTTTGATTTCTTTTTGTTTATAACAAGAACTTTTCAATCTGGTGAGTTGATCTTTCATCCAGAAGTAGAAAAAATCAGCTAAACAGTTGAGAAAATTGGTTAAGCAAGGTAGGCTGATTTCGAGTACATCTGAAGGAGTCCAATCTCCAAAGGAGTTAAGTTCATATTCGAATTTGGATTCAAATTCTGAAAATGAAACCATGGCTGCTAGAACCTTGAAAGAGTTGGCTGCTCCTGATCTAAACCAACAACCTTTGTGTATTTAATACCCTGCTTTAAATGTTGCTTTTGAGTTGAAATCTAGACTAATCCATTTGTTGCCTAAGTTTCATGGTTTTGCAGGTGAGGATCCACATAAGCATTTAAAAGAATTTCATGTTGTGTGTTCCAGCATAAAACCTCAAGGAGTTTCAGAGGATCAAATCAAGCTTCAAGCTTTTCCTTTCTCACTGGAGGGCATAGCTAAGGATGGGTTGTATTACCTTCCTTCCGAATCTGTCAACTTTTCCTACTTCTCGTGCTGCCAATATAAGAAAAGAAAATTGTGGCATCCGATAGTACAATGGAGGGAGTTTGTATGAGTATTGGGAGAGATTTAAGAAGCTGTGCGCAAGCTGTCCCCATCATCAAATAAGTGAGCAGCTATTGATTCAGTATTTCTATGAGGGACTTCTACCAATGGACCGCAGTATGATAGATGCTGCTAGTAGAGGAGCTTTGGTTGATAAGACACCAGAAGAGGCAAGGAGGCTGATTGCTAACATGGCAGCAAATTCTCAGCAGTTTGGAATGAGAATGGATCACGCACCTAAGAAGGTTAATGAGGTAAGTACAATTAACCTTGAAAAACAGATTTCTGATTTAACTTCTTTGGTGAGGCAATTGGTTGTAAGGAAAATGCAAACTATTAAGGTATGTGGAATTTGTTCGGGTTTAGGTCATGCTACTGACATGCGTCCTACGTTACAAGAGGATGAATCAATGCAACATGTTAATGCAGTAGGAAATTATGGACAGCCACAACACAGGTATGATCCCTTTTCTAGTACTTATAATCTAGGATGGCGAGATCATCTTAATATGAGTTATGGGAATCAATCGATGCAAAACCGATACCAGCAGCAGAGACAAGTGAATCTACCATCTCCACCTCCCTCAAATCAAGGTATGTCACTTGATGAAATTGTTAAGGCTTTGGCTAACAATACACAACAGTTTCAACAGGAGACCAGAAATAGCACTCAAAACACAGAGAGGCAGATTGGTCAGTTAGCCTCATCTGTGAGTAAGCTAGAAGCTTAAGGTTCTGGAAAGCTTCCATCACAAACAGTCATGAACCCCAGAGAAAATGCAAGTGCAATACTGTTGCGAAGTGGGAAAGAAGTTGATAATCAGACTCCACATGAGTCAATAAAAAAGAAGTAAGGAGAAAAAGAGTCTGAAGTTGAGGTAAATACTGAACCCAAACTAAATAAGGTTAATAATTCTATTCTTCCTCCATTCCCATGCAGGTTGGCTAAAAATAAGAAATAAGAACAAGAGAAAGAAATTTTGGAGAATTTCAGAAAGGTGGAGGTGAATATACCTTTACTTGATGCAATCAAACAAGTTCCCAAGTATGCTAAATTCCTTAAGGAACTATGCACTACAAAGTGCAAGTTGAGGAATAATGAGAAGATCAGTGTGGGGAAAATTGTGTCGGCATTAATTCAGAAAAATTACCACCTAAGTGTAAGGATCCAAGTTCGTTTTTTATTCCCTGCAGAGTGGCTGATTCTAAATTTAAACGTGCAATGGCAGATTTAGGAGCATCTATTAATGTTATATCAAATTCATTTTTTCAAACCTTAAATTTGGGTCCTTTGAAAGAAACTAGTGCCATTTTTCAGTTAGCTGATTGTTCTAATGCTTACCCATTGGGAGTAGTTGAAGATGTGTTGGTGCAGGTTGGAGAATTGATTTTTCCTGCAGATTTTTACATTCTGGATATGGAGGATAGTGTTCCCACATCAAAGTCAGCTTTGATTGTGTTTGGAAGACCTTTCCTAAAAACTGCCAAGACAAAATTTGATGTGGATGATGGTACCTTAACTATGGAGTTTGATGGAGAGACTATCAAATTTAATATTTTTGATGCCATGAAGTATCCTACTGATGACCATTCTGTTTTTTTTTTTATTGATGTTATTGATACAATTGTGCAGGATGTCTTTGAGTTAAGCATGGAGGATGAGTTAGAAGTGGTGATTAGTCAAGGAATTCAAGAAATCAGAACCAATCCACTATTAAGTGTAGAGGTTCAAGAGGCAGTAATGGCATTACATTCATTACCTCCTGTTTAAAAAAGGTATGGAGTATCAAAGATTGACTTACCTATATCTCACACAAAATTATTACCTTCTGTGGTGCAGGCACCAGTTCTTGAACTCAAGCCTTTACCTGAGCATTTGAAGTATGTTTACTTGGGAGATAATGAGACACTTCCAGTTATGATCTCAAGTAATTTAACAAAGATTCAAGAAGACAGATTGACTAGGGTTTTGAGAGTACACAAGGAAGCAATTGGATGGACAATAGCTGACATCAAAGGTATAAGTCCATCAGTGTGCATGCACAGGGTTTTACTGGAGGATGAGGCTAAACCAAGTAGAGAAGCTCAAAGGAGATTGAACCCACAGATGATGGAGGTTGTGAAGAAGGAGATTTTAAAGCTACTGGATACAGGAGTTATTTACCCAATTTCAGACAGCAAATGGGTAAGTCCAGTCCAAGTAGTGCCAAAAAAATCAAGAGTCATTGTGGTAGCAAATCAAGATAATGAACTTGTTCCAACAAGGATTCAGAGTGGATGGCGAATGTGCATGGACTACCGCAAGCTGAATTCAACAATAAGGAAGGACCACTTCCCACTGCCATTCATTAATCAGATGCTTGAGCGGTTAGCAGGTAAGTCTTATTTCTGCTTTCTTGATGGCTTTTCTGGATATAATCAAATTGTGATTGCACCGGAGGATCAAGAGAAGACTACCTTCACTTGCCCTTTTGGAACTTTTGCTTTTAAAAGGATGCCCTTCAGGCTTTGTAATGCCCCTGCCACATTTCAGAGATGCATGATGAACATATTTTCAGATTACATTGATACTTATATTGAGGTATTCATGGATGATTTTACTGTGTATGGTAATTCATTTGATGCATGTTTACATCATTTAACTTCTGTTCTTGAGAGATGCATTGAGAAAAATCTTGTTTTGAACTATGAGAAGTGTCATTTTATGGTGGAACAGGGGATTGTTTTGGGTCATGTTGTCTCTAATAGGGGTATTGAGGTGGATAAATCTAAAATTGATTTAATTGTGAACTTACCCTACCCCACAATTGTGAGGGAAGTACGCTCTTTTCTTGGTCATGCAGGTTTTTATCGCAGGTTCATTAAGGATTTCTCTAAGATAACATTGCCTTTGTCTAGACTCTTGCAAAAAGAGGTTCCTTTTGAGTTCAGTGAAGAGTGCAAGGAGGCTTTTGACAAATTGAAATCTGCATTGACATCACCCCCTATTATCCAGGCTCCTGATTGGACTATACCATTTGAAAGTATGTGTGACGCGAGTAATTATGCAGTGGGAGCAATTTTAGGGTAGTGTGTTGGGAAGCTCTTTCATGTGATTTATTATGCATCCAGAACAGTCAATTCAGCTCAGCGCAATTATTCTACAACTGAAAAGGAGTTTTTGGTTATAGTTTTTGCTTTAGATAAATTTCGGTCATATTTGCTTAGTTCTAAAATAATTATCTTCTCTGATCATGCAGCGTTGAATTATCTCTTGGGAAAGAAGGAAGCAAAACCAAGGTTGATTAGATGGATCCTTCTGCTACAAGAATTTGATCTTCAAATCAAGGATAAGAAAGGAGCTAAGAACCTGGTAGCAGATCATTTGAGCAGGTTAGTGACACAAGAAGATCCACTTCTTTTGTAGAAACTTTTTCCTGATGAGCAGTTATTTAAATTGCAAGGTATGATCCTTTGGTATGCTGATTTGGTGAATTATTCGGTTACTAAGGTTGTGCCTTTTAATTTGAATAGAGCTAAGAAAGAGAAATTGAAAAGTGAAGCTAAGTATTATGTGTGGGATGACCCATATTTATAGAAATTTTATTCAGATCAAATTATTAGGAGATCTGTTCCTGATAATGAGATTCAATCTATTCTTGCTTTTTGTCATGCCTATGCATGTGGAGGTCATTTTGGACCCAAGAGGACAGGTAGAAAAATATTAGATTGTGGTTTTTACTAGCCCACAATATTTCGTGATTCATATTTGATTTGTAAAAATTGTGAACTATGTCAAAGAACTGGAAGTTGAACCCCTAGGAATGAGATGATTCAGAATCCAATACTTATTTGTGAGATTTTTGATGTGTGGGGTATTGACTTTATGGGTCCATTTCCTTCTTCTTTTGGCTTTGTTTATATATTACTTGCTGTTGATTATGTCTCGAAATGGGTGGAAGCAAAAGCCACCAGGACTGATGATTCTAAAGCTATCATAGGTTTTATCAAGTCAAACATTTTTAGCAGGTTTGGAGTTCCTAGAGCTATAATCAGTGACTGGGGACACATTTTTGTAATAGAACTGTTGAGGCATTGTTGAGGAGATATGGTGTTTTCCATAAAATATCTACAGCTTATCACCCTCAAACAAGTGGGCAAGCAGAGGTGTCTAATAGAGAGATCAAGTCTATTTTGAAAAAAACAGTAAAGCCAAATAGAAAAGATTGAAGCCTTAGACTTGAGGATGCTTTGTGGGCTTAGAGGACTGCTTATAATACACCAATAGGTATGTCCCCTTTCAGATTGGTATTTGGTAAGTTGTGTCACCTTCCTGTGGAGTTAGAACATAAGGCTTATTGGGCTGTTAGACAATGTAATTGGATTGGGATAGTGTGGAAAGAAAATTACAATTGCAGAAATTAGAGGAAATTCGACTTGAAGAGGAAGCAGTTTGTGGTTGGGCAAAAAGTTTTATTGTATAATTCCAGATTGAAGCTGATGCCTGGTAAGTTGCGTTCTCGTTGGGTTGGACCCTTTGTTGTTACTAATGTGTTTCCTTATAGTGCAGTTGAAATTCAAAGTTTAGGAACTAATAAGGTGTCCAAGGTCAACGGTCATAGACTCAAGCCATTTTATGAAGGGTTTCAGGAGCATACAGTGGAGGAACTCAAATTGAGTAACCCAATTTATGAGGATTAAGGAGCTTTGCCATGTAGAGCTAACGATAATAAATAAAGGCGCTTCTTGGAAGGCAACCCATGGGCGGCTTGTTAGCCACAATCAGATTTGTTTTCTTTCCCTTATTTTATTTTATTTTCTAGCAATTTTTTTTCCTTTTCATTTGCATTTGGGCTGTATATTAGGGACAATGTAAGTTTTAAGTGTGGGGGAGGAGAAATTTGTTGCTTTAAAAAAAAAATTATTCTTATAAGCTTAATTCATGATTCTATATTAACTCTCGGAGAGAAGTGCTTTGTCCTTGAAATAACTTTTCTACTTTAGATTGAATTTTTGAGATTTTAGGCAAGGTAATAGTAACTTTAACGATGGATTTTCCCTCTTCTCCATACCATAGAGAAATTTTTTCTTGCATAAATCATTTAGGCTTGATTTAATGGTGAAATGATTAATTATGTTTGCTTTAAACTAGTGTCATGCGTATTTTAGAACTTTGTTTAATCTATCAGGGCACTTTATAATATGTAGATGCATAAATTTGGGGGAAATAAAAGGTTGAACTTGAAAATTACTCCGCTATTTTAGTTAAGCAAACTAACCAGGGGTCTTCATGAACCCCATGTCGATTCTCAGGCCAAAAGCTAGCTAGGATATGAGTAAGGTATTTTCTAAAGGTGACGGTTAAAAGTAACTGTGACGAGAGAGAAGTTCCAATTTTGAAAAAAAAAAAAAAGCCCATTTCTATCTCCCATAAGATTTACAAAGAGCTATAATTGTTGTGCCTTGATAAATTAACCTTGTGGTTTGGTGTGTATTGACTTAAAATTTTTTTTGAAACTTTAATTGTGTGAGCTTAATTGATTTCAAGCCTTTTGTTTTGTGTTCAAAAATTATTGATATATTGGTATGGTGTTGATGGAATTTGTTATGATGGTTATTACCTTACTTACCTTTGCTTTCAAGCTTTTAATCTTTTATTAGAGAATATTGTGATAGGGTGAAGTTAAGGAACTTCTAAGTGGAGTTGATTGAGAATTTAAGTCATGCTTGAGGACAAGCATGGAATAAGTGTGGGGAAATTTGATAAGTGCATAATTTATTAATTTTACTTCCATCACATTGAATGTTTCTAGGATATCTTTATGTCTAATTCAGTTGATTAAAGTATAATTATCTATTAGGCATAGGTTTAGAGAGTTGTTAAAATAATTGTGTTAAATGGAGAAATTGTTAGCATTAGCATTAATTTGGCTCTTGCTGTATTTTTCATGGTTTTAGTGAAGTCTCAGAACATAGAAGTGTGGAAGGAACCTTGGAAAGGTCGAAGGATTGAGAAGCGTGGTTGATACGAAGTACACGGGCCATGTAACTTGACCCGTGTAAATCTTGGAGACCCGTGTAACTTTCTGCCAGAAGAAATCCAGAGAACTGAGAAAGAAACAAAGTACACGGGCCGTGTAACTTGACCCGTGTAAATCCTGGAGACCCGTGTAACTTTCTGTGCCCATGCGAAACATGCCCATTCAGCTTCAGTAGGTTACACGACCCTGGGCCGTGTAGTGATACATGGGCCGTGTATCTGTCGACAGTCAAATTCCTGATTTTGCTCCAATTGCAGTTTTTGACAGAAATTCTAAAAACCTAACCCTAGATCATTTATTATAAATAGAAGAGACAACAGCTGCACAAGGTGGATCGAAATTGAGAGCCTCTCTCGACATCAGAAAGACTTTCATTCTCCATTCACATTTTATATTTCTTTTCTTTATTTTTCTGTAAGCCATGAACATGAGTGGTGTAATGGCCCGGCCCACTAGTGATATTGTCCGCTCTGGGCTGAAGCCCTCACGGTTTTAAAATGCGTCACTAGGGGTTACGAACCATCAACTTATAAACCCAGCATCTCTCTCGTGTTTTGCCGATGTGGGATTTGCCTAGGGTGTTACAATCCACCCCCCTTATGGGACTCAGCGTCCTCGCTGAGGTTTGCCCCACCATCGCTCAAGGTTGCACGCGGAGCGGCTCTGATACCACAAATGTAATGGCCCGGCCCACTAGTGATATTGTCCGCTCTGGGCTGAAGCCCTCACGGTTTTAAAACACGTCACTAGGGGTTACGAACCATCAACTTATAAACCCAGCATCTCTCCCGTGTTTTGCCGATGTGGGATTTGCCTAGGGTGTTACAAGTGGCTAAGTTCTTAATTCAGTTCAAGGGATTCAAGTTCTTATGTATGATTTGTGAGACCAGGTTCTTAACTTAATTTATGTCTTTTTGAATATCTATTGTTTTATAATTTAATTGTTTTTGATCTGTTGAATGATTTGCTAAAAAGGCCTATTAGTTAATTGTTTGATTTGATCAATTACTAGTTCATCTTCATAATCTGTAATTGTTGTGTAAGATTGAACATGAGTAGCAATTAGGTTTTATTGATTATAATCCAAGTTTTTGATAATAACCTAAGGAAATAATAGGGTGGATTAAATGATTTATGCTTCATAAATTGTTGTTCAGCTTAACTACTTCCTTTTCTTAAAGCACTTATTAATTTGATGAGGATTGCTTAATACCAACTTAGTTAATAATTAGAGTCAATAAGAGTGCTGAGCTCGAATTGATGAGTATAGGAAAGTCAGGGGTTTACCTCGCTGTTTGGTAAATCTACGTTAAGTATTCAATAAGATATAATTGTATTTCTTTTGTCTATGATCAAATCAATACATTGGAATGCGAATTACCTTGGACTGAAGTTTGTTTAATTGGAGAGTTTCTTATTTTTAAATCTTAATTTTGGATTTTCGATTTCTTCTTTGGATTGTGAATTAACCCCCCCCTCCAACCTTTGTTTCTTTTCCATTACACAAGCGCACGAAATTTAATAATTAAATCTTTAGGGTTCAACCTGAATTTATCATTTACTACAGAAAATATTTCATAATTGGTGATTTCAGTTAATTTAATTTCTGGTGGATTCGACAACCATCAAGCTTGATTCATTAATTTAATTAATCAATTACTTGGTTTAGATTTTTTATTTTAATCATATAAGTACAAAGAGTTATTAGCAACCGATTGCTTGAAGATCAGATTAAATATTTGATATGTGAGTTACCTTAAGCAGCATATCATGTGGTTAAATAGTTTTTATATCGAGAAATGGATTAATACATTACAGATATCAATGAATGAACTTATTATCTAGTTATTAAGATGATTGGGCTAAACCCTAATCCATAAGTTACGGTTCAATATTTATCATACGGACACAAAAATTATAATTTGCCATTAATAAAAGCAAAATTTTGGTCAGTATATGCCCAATGATACCTCCAGAATTGTGATTCATTTTCTGTGAAATGAAAATTGCACCAAGTAATAGGTGATAAATATTTCACATAAAAATACATCATTAAAAGTCACTTAAAGTTTTGTTTTAAAATAACTGAGTTATATCAGCTTCAGATTATGAAACATGTGTGATACTATCACAGGAATTTTCGTGGATATAGATATGTAAAATAGGAAAACAATGGGTGGTTTCACCACTTTGATGCCTAAGTCAATATTTGGGTTCTAGAGAATATAAATTACCATTAATAAATAGTAATATATCTAGGTCGTATGTATTTATTAATTTTTATAATAATTTATAAACTAGGATCTTCAAAAGCTCCTATATAAATTATATTATCAGATTAATGCTCCCAGAAACTTTATTTCCTCTTATCTTTTCTAATATAAATCACATTTGTGAACTTTGGTTAAAAGTTATATGACCTAGATAAAATGTCACTATTGCTTAAGTTAAAGTTCTAGATCCATTTATTGAGGGACTTAAACACATAGATTAGGCATGTGAGGACAAATAATATTCAAGGGTTTTATCTAGGCCATTTACTATGTATTAATTAGTATTTAATTAGTTCAATTTAATACAATTAACATTTTCATAAAACTTTATGACCTTGAGTATACAATATCAAATAATGACGATTGTAAGGGAATGTTGTGGTTCATTTCCTCGGAAGATCATGCTCATATTCGTTTACTTTTTCATTTTTTTTACATCTGTTCAACACATTTGATGCATTAACTTTGGAATTAATTCTAGGTTCAGATTAATGGACATAGATTAGGCCCTTCTATTCCATCCAACCTTGGCAGCATAATAGTATAACATTTAAAAACTTGCCACATCTATATAAAGGAAGCTGCATCGTGGTAGAGAGTATTTTTTTTGTAATTTTTTCTTATATATATATATATATATATATATATATATATATATATATATATATATGTGTGTGTGTGTGTGTGTGTGTGTGTGTGTGTATATATATATAGAGAGAGAGAGAGAGATAGCAATACACTTGCAGAAACTAAATAAATTGCTTATAATTACATTACAAGGTGAATCATCATCATTTGAATTTTCACATTTTTTTAATGTTTTATTAATAAATATGTGACTACCTTTAACTTTGAGTGTAGAATTTTTTTTAATTATTTCCATTTTATTATTAGAAAAAATTATAGATAAATAATTATATACCTATAAAATCTCTAAATTTTAAATAAACCACAAGATCATATTATTGAAGGTTACTCACAAAATTAAGTAAAATATAACATCAATTAAACTATAAAGATTAAAAAAAAAAAAAGCTATATCTATATGGATGTTAATTTAAATTACATTTTTGTCCAATGATGTACAAATCTAAATTGATTGCTAGTTATTTTATGAAGAGGACATACTCAAATTTCCTATCCGGAGATCAACATTCTAGCAATCTATTTATAAAGAGTTTATCTTTTCTAATTAGTTATATCTGTATGGATGAAATTAGTATCTGTAATTTAATAATCAATTTCTCAATATAAAAAAATATTGAGTCACTGAATAGTTAAAATGTTAACATGGTATATAATTCAGTAGAGAGTCATTTTCATAGGTCGATCTCTTTTGTAGTACTAGCATGACCTTTTTGTAATACACAAATAGGTCGTCATAGAGTTTGGTAAAATTTATATGCAAGAGGCACACTATACAATTTGTGTATGGTTGGACATCCTAGGTTGTCATCCATCTCTATATTAACTTTACCTATAATGGTATGGCTGATCAACCAGCTAAATATTTATCCTATTTGTGTTTTACCTTTAATAACCATAATTAATTCAAGCAAGGTCTCCTAAACCAATTTGTACAATACTGAACAACCTTAAATAATGCAAAGCAACACTAATAATAAATACCCAATAAGTTCAATCACAATAAATTCAAATCAACCACAATAGTTGTTGTGCAAAATCCTACAAGTGCATAGATTACTAACAAATAATAAAGTGATAAGTGAGTATAGTTCCCACTAGGACCACTCTAGGTCAATTGATAGATGATAATGATCTTATAGAACTAGGTTGAATTTATAGCTTGCTTTGTTCAATCCATGATCCAACTCAAATAGTGTTTAGAATAAAGATAGGCATAAAATTTTTACCTCTTTGGTTGCTATATATAATGTGCCAATGACATAGGCGACATGCCTCAAGTGTGGAGGAATCATCATAGCCATCCGTCTTAACCACCTCACATTGAAGTTGACAGATACATTTAAGTGAGTGGTTCTGACAAAAGACTATGGTAACACAAAAGAACTGATGAAGTTCTTGTCACTAGTCATGAGTAATGACTACATAGATCCAAACATAGCATTATTGGCTTTGTACACTTGACATTGGATACTCAAGAATATAAGTGAGCTTCGATAGAGCTGGAATGTTGATATTTGCATTGATATAATAATAATAATAATAATAATAATAATAATAATAATAATAATAATAATAATAATAATAATAATAATAATAATAATGCAGAAACTTACCCATGCTAATGGATGCATTAATTTTGTATCCAATAGATATATGCCTCAAAGCTTATAGTTTGTGGAATAGTTCAGTTAATCCTTCAACTTGTAAAATGTAGAGAAGTGGAGGTAACAAATTTATGGTTCTCTGCACTTTTCGTTTGCATATTAAGAAATTCCTTCTTCTTTCATATCCATTGAGGCAAATTCTATATCTGATGCACTTAATCGATTTGGACTTAAGAAAAACAAAGAACCAAATATGGAGAAAACAGCCTATGAAAACAAGAAATACTCTAAGAAGGAAAAGGGAGACATATTGCAATCACTACAAAACTCAATTTTTTTAACGTACTTGAGGACGGTATAAACATTTAAATATATGGGTTGTGGTCACCTATACAAATGACACGTGCATCTAGACCTCATTAACTGGACAATGAGAAGCAATTACACAGCCATGCAAATAAAGCTAAAAAATATAACACTATTGTTTAAAACACTAATTTAATTATTGAGAATGCTTGCTAATACAAGGAGTCTCTGGTAACTGTCCCATTAAATGGATCTAGCTACTTATCCTGGAGTTGCTCGATGATGATTGCCTTGAGAGATAAAGATAAACTTAGCTTCATCAATAGCAAGTGTCCTTCCTCTGATATCAATTCTCCTTCATTCGAGAAATGGTAGCTTGTTAATAGCATGGTATTATCCTAGATCTTAAATTCAATTTCTAAGGAACTATGTTATATTTTGTGGCTTGAATTTTGGATATATTTTCCATGGACCCAAATTGTGATCTGACCCTAAAGTTTCATGCTGTGACCCGATTGGGATAAAAGTGAGATCAGTGGTATGGACCAATATAAATATTATAATATTCTACCCTTTGTGATAGAGTTGTGAGATATTTTAGAAACATAATGGGGTTAGGGTTTGAGAGTTCTGAGTGATTGTATCTTACTCTTTTCATCATAGTGAAACTTTTTTCTCTTGTCTTACCCGTGGACGTTGACCTTACAGTTGAACCATGTGAAATCCTATATTATTATTCTTCTCTTTTCTATATTGTGTGATTGTACGATTTGTGTGTGTGCCTTAGATTTGCGTGCTTATTATAACAAAGTGGTATTAGAGCCTTGTAAACAAAATCTAGGGTTTACAGATGGCATCGTCTTTAATGAAGTATGAGATGAAGAAGTTTGATGATGGATCGATTTTCAGTCTGTGGAAGATTAAAATCAAATCTTCCTTGATCTTGCAAGGTCTATGAAAGGTATGAAAGTGGCAGAGAAGGCTGGTCAGAAGAAGAGAGCCTTAAGTGCGATTTTAATGAGCGTAACTGATAATGTCCTACGCGAGATTGGTGGTGAAAGCTCAACATCTATAGCATGGAAAAAATTAGAGGAGTTATACTCTACCAAATCACTAACTAACTGCCTGTATATGAAGAAAAGGCTTTACAATCTAAGAATGAGCAAAGGTACACCCATTAAAGAACATCTAGATGAATTTAATTCAATCATTATGGACTTGAAGAATATTGATATTGAGATTGATAGCAAGGATCAGACCCTTATTGTGTTATGTTCTTTGCCACCCTACTATGAGACTTTTGTTGATATTCTGTTGTATGGGCAAGATAGTATTTTAGTAGACGATGTTAGTAATTCTCTAAAATCGAAGGAGTTGAAAAAGAATTTTCCAGATAATAGAGAAAGATTTGAGGGGCAAAGTTTGGTGAGTAGGGGAAGAACACAGGCAAGGGAGGGTTCTTCCAGCAGAAAGAAATCTAAGGCTAGATCTAAGCCAAAAATGAAAAAGGCTAACTGCTTTTAGTACGAGGAGTAAGGTCACTATAGGAGAGACTGTCCCAAGTTGAAAAATAAAAAGGGAAAGCAACCAAAAAGCTTTGCAAATGTGGTTGACAGTTTTATCGATTCTGATGGTGATGACAGTGTTGGGAAAATTTTATCTGTGAGTTCAGATCACAGACAAAATTCCTAGATTCTTGATACTGGTGCTACTTATAACATGTGTCCACATAGAAACTGGGTTGTCACTTACAAACAGATAAGTGGCAAGGTGTTTTTGGACAATGATCGTGCATTATCTGTGGAAGAAATTGGTAACATCAAATTGAGGATGTTTGATGGCGTTGTCAGAAATATAGAGTATTGGCATGTTCCAGGACTAAAAAGGAACCCTATTTCTCTTGGGACACTTGACTCTCATGGATTCAGATACCATGTAGAGAATGGAGTTCTCAAAGTGTGCAAGGGCTCTATGGTACTCATGAAGAGTAGTTTGGTTTTAGGATTGTATTTTCTTCAGGGCAGTATAGTTTCAGGGGAAGCTACAGTAGCATTCGGAAACAATAATCACAATCAGACTCATTTGTGGCATCTGCATCTTAGTCATATGAGTGAAAGAGGATTATCTGTGTTAAGCAAGTGGGATTTATTGGACGGGTAAAAAATAGAATCTATAGACTTCTGTGAACACTGTGTGTTTAGTAAACAAACTAAGGTGAAGTTTGACAAAAAGGCAGTGTGCAAAACTATAGGAACAGTGGATTATATCCACTCAGATCTATGGGGTCCTAACAAAATCCCTTCCAAGAGCGGTGCCAGGTACTTCATGACTTTGATTGATGATTACTCTCAAATGGTGTGGGTGTATTTTCTAAAAACAAAAGATGAGGCATTTTCAACCTTTGTAAAGTGGAAGATGATGATTGAGAAACAGACAGAAAAGAAGCTCAAGTGTCTTAGAACTAATAACGGGTTGAAATTTTACAATTGTGAGTTCAATGCATTCTGCAGTAATGAAGGTATAGTGAGACACTGCACTTGTGCAAGGATATCACAACATAATGGTATTGCAGAATGCATGAATAGAATGCTATGTGACAAAGAGCGAAGCATGCTGTCACATTCAGGATTGGGAAAGGATTTCTAGGCTAAAGCAATTAATACAGCCTGTTTCTTAGTTAATAAATCTCTATCTATAGCTATTGAGTGCAAAACTCCTTTTGAGATCTAGTTTGATTCACCTGCTGATTACTCTCAGCTAAGAGTGTTTGGTTTCCCTGCTTATGCTCATGTAAGAGATGGTAAACTTGAGCTGAGGGCATGAAAATGCATATTTCTAGGGTATGCATCTGGAGTGAAAGGCTATAGGTTGTGGTGTAATGATCCAAAGTCTCCAGGATTAATTATCAACAGTGATGTGACATTTAATGAGTCTGCTTCATTGGATAGTCTGAGGGAGAAGTCAATGGCAGAATTAGATCACGGTGTTAGAGAACAGGTGGAGCTTGATATTAATACTTTAATAGTTCAGTCCAGTGATTCTAAGGATGATGTATAAGATCCTGATCAACAAGAGGATGCACTTAAGCAATAGCAACAGGAACCATATAGCATTGCAACTAGTAGAGAGAGAAGACAAATTAGACCACCGCAGAGATATGCATATGCAGATCTACTTGCATTTTCCTTGTTAGTCACTGAGACAGTTGATGTGCATGAACCCAGCAATTATAGAGAAGCTATTTCTTATTCAGATGCAGATCAGTGGGTTGGTGCTATGAGTGAAGAAGTTGAATCTCTTCACTGTCACAAGGTATTTTGCGGTCGCCTGGACGAACACTCACCGAAGTGGGAAAGAGTGAGGAGTCGCCACTTTAATTTTGAGGGAAATTAAAGAAAACCATTTGTGAAAGTAAATTAAAATGAAACCACTTCGAAAATAGAGATTCTAGGTTCAGGGTCCATATACGGGCGGGAAAGGTGTTAGGCACCCTGCCTCGTCCCTCTATGAGGGTAAGCGGATTTAACATTATGCTCTTTATAAATTAAAATCGAAAGTTAGGGGGGTTAGGATAAAGATGTTAATCCCTTTGATAAAAAGGGAATATTTAATTTTTCACTAGTTTCGGGTTACCCAGATACATAAGTAAATGAGACGACCCTTAGTGAATTGGTGTTGCGTAGCGATTTTTTGTTTAGGGAGTTACTTTGCGTATTGTGCTATTTCAGTTTGGATTTGAGAGAATTCGGGTAGAAGCCTCTCCCGATCTCTAGGGATAATCTGTTTAAAGTTTGAGCGAGGAATCTCGGATAAGAACTCTCCTCCGATCTTCACATTAAAATTTGACTAAGAATCGGATAAGAACTCTCCTCCGACCTCTTTAAATAATTATTAAAAATTTGGATTGAGAATTGGATAAGAACTCTCCTCCGATCTCTTTAAGTATTTATTAAAATTTTGGATTGAGAATCGGATAAGAACTCTCCTCCGATCTCTTTAAATATTTATTAAAAATTCGGATTGAGAATCGGATAAGAACTCTCCTCCGAACTCTTTAAATATTTATTAAAAATTCGGATTGAGAATCGGATAAGAACTCTCCTCCGATCTCTTTAAATATTTATTAAAAATTCGGATTGAGAATCGAATAAGAACTCTCCTCTGATCTCTTTAAATATTTATTAAAAATTCGGATTAAGAATCGGATAAGAACTCTCCTCCGATTTCTTTAAATATTTATTAAAAATTTGGATTGAGAATCGGATAAGAACTCTTCTCCAATCTCTTTAAATATGCAATTTTAGAATTTTAATGAAGGATCTCGGATAAGAACTCTCCTCCGATTTCCTTTTGTTTGAATGAGAGCTGGGTAAGGACTTTTCCCGACCTCTTAAAATTTGATTACAATTACATATCATAAGAACCTAAGACTAAGGGTTCTGGCGTCCGAAGTCACCGGAGACCCGAACAAGGCTTTCTCTTAGCCCATTGGTACCTTATAGCTAAGGAAAGGATGCCAGACTGAATCTTTTCCGATCTCCTTTGTGATCGCCCTACTAGTACTTTAGGCAGGCGATGTCCGATCTCTTTTCGCCTACTAGCCTGGATCCGATCTTACCTCGATCCCCCATCATGTCAGGCTAAATCCTGAGCTTGTTTAATAGTTAGACTCCATGACTTTTCCTCCAATTTATTATCCAAAATTTTATTATTCTAAAGAAACTCTCGTATCAAAATACGGCTATCAACCTTTATTAAACTACCTATACGTTACCAGTAACCAGAATACCCATATTTGAAAGATAATAAGGCTAAGAACAAACAAATAACATGAACTGATGAAATAAAGGTAAACTCAAGAGAATAACCACCCTCGTGAAACTCTTTAACATGAAAATAAATAAAGAAGCTTGATAAAACAACGGTTCATACGCTCACCTGTGGGGAGTTGAATCTATCGAGCTAAATATGGAGTCACAAATATGGTAGAGCTGCTTGCTAATAGCCTGGGGACTAATGCTTGCCTTGAAATAAAGGATACCAGGTCAAAATGCAGTCGAACCGAAGTAACAATAACCGGGTTGGAATGATATGGAGTTTTTAAAAAAGAGGTTGATATAAAGATGATGAAGACAAAACTGAAACTGAGAGATGTTATCACAGAGTAATGAACAAACTGAAAATGAAAAGTTTCAGTATTCAATCCTCTTTCAATGGAAATACTTTAGAAAACTGGTTTCTGAAGTTTTTCTATTTTGAAAGCTTAAAAATAGTAGAGCAGCAAGACTGAATCAAATTTCAGAGCCTTTCCACTATAATCACCACCTTTTGTTCGTCCGTGCTCCTCTTTCAACAGTTTTCATGCAGGTATTTATAGGGAACAGGTGCTCCCAATGAAGGGTCAGGATTTTCTTTAAGGGAGATGGAAGGTTTGGATTTTAAAGGACATGATCTGATGCCTGAGAATCGAAGAGAATCAAAATGAATGGCTAAGATTCTATTCAGAATATTTGTCCTCTCTCATTTCTAATCCAACGGCTCGAAATTTTCTTGTCAAGGGAGATCCGAGGGCCGGGAATAAAAAGCGCCGGTCTTGTCGTCTTCTCTTTGATCCAAGGGCTCCGAACTTGTCCTTACAAGTAAGATCAACGGTGGAGATCGAGATGTACAGGACTTCCATGACATGTCCTGGCGCTTGTCAGTAATGTGGGCGATTCTGCAAATGAGGCGTGCGGTGGAGATTTGATCTCGTCTGCAACGCTTTAACTACCTCGGCTCTAATTATGACGACAGTTATTGGAAGTTGTCTTATCCTCTTCTTGTTTTCCGATCTCCCATCCCTTCCAACCTTTCCATCATGACCTTTTTCGATCTCTCATGCCGGGCCCCTCTCCCGATCTCTCCCATTCCAGAATCTTCTCCTCTATCCAGGCTGATTCAGTCAAAGCATTTATTATTTCGGTTACCAAGGTGTCTGCTTCGTTTTTCGCTAGTAATAAATGCTTAGACCTTCCATATATATACCTTCATCGGGACATCCTTCCGCATTTCATTTTCTCCTCTTTCTGCTTCGCACTTTTCCTGTTTTAGCCGCTCTGGCAACAATCCGGCCATGGTAGCTGTTTTTGATCTTTTTTTGACTGTTCACTTTGTTTATCAACTGAAAATTTATGACCCCGGTGACCCGAAAATCACAATGACCACCTCTGATGACAGCGAGAGAATCGGACTAATTTACCGATCCAGATCGGGAACATCGATCGTGTCGATCTCGAGTCAGTCGACCGATATAATCAGCGAACCGATTTCGGGCGAGAAGACTGCTAATTTCCCTCTTATCATTGGTGACTGCCCTTCAAAGTTCACTTGGCTCCTCACCACATCGGGTGTCCCGACAGTGGCTCGGTTCCGAGCGATAACATTGACGATGACCTCTCCTATCACCATGAGAGTCATAGTCACCCCATCTGAGCTGTACATCTATCCGATGTCGATGGCTGGTTTCCTGATCAAACACATGTTTTGATTCAGCCACGATACTAGGCTTTGACATAGGTCTTTACTAGGTAGGATGTACCGCCGATCTCTAGAGATCGCCCAAATGATGTAATCTGACCTTTAATGTAATCCGATCTCTAGAGATCGCCCAAATAATGTAATCTGACCTTTAATGTAATCCGATCTCTTGAAATCGCCCAAATGATGTAATATGACCTTTTGGAAATGAAATTTTATTTTGACAATTATCATTTTATTATTATTGTGTTGATTATCTTCCGATCTCTAATGTGTTTATCCGATCCGATTCCTAATTGAATAGCCTTTAGCCGATCTGTAATTCTAAACATCTACCTTAATCTGCCGATCTCTAACCAGCCGATCTTCCCTTATTTACTTATGGAGTTTCTAGAATATTCTTGCGACGTGTCAGAAAAGCTGGAGAATCCCGCTAACCGATGCGCCGCTTGGGACACTGTGAGCATTAAATGCTCAGACGGGTATAAATAGGGGATGGGTCAGCCAGTTGCTTCCTTATGTCATTTTCAGCATCTCGTGAGCAATTCCAAAATTCTCTCATTTTTCAAGTTCTTCCGACACCGATCACACTCCGGTAAGGGTTTTGATCTTTCTTTTAGTTAAATTTTCTCTTTTCTTTGAAAATGAGCAGCGCCGAGGGTCAGAGAGGGCGAGCCCCCCTTCCGTTCATGTCTCGTGGTCATCAGATGAAGTTGAAGTGGTCGGACCAAGCAAGCGATCTGAACCTCCTACGACCTCCGTTTCAGCCCGTGGTCAAGCGGCACCCTTAAGACGAATGCATTCTTCAGGGAGAGAAAACCTTCCCGTGGATGAGTTGCCGTCAATCCTTCAAGAAACCGATCTGCAGTCGTTTAGCCAAGAATATAACCTTCGGACTGATTCATACGAACTTATCAAGTGTCATGGTGATCTCCGAGCCGATCACTTCTTCGAAGAAAATGATATGATCATGGTATACGAAGAGCAATTAAAAGCCGGGCTGCAGTTTCCTCTTGATGACTCCTTCAAGGAAGTTCTGAAATTCCACCAAGTATGTATAGCCCAAGTACATTTGAACTCATGGCGGATCCTAGTAGCCTTCAGAGGCCTCTGCCGAGTTAAGGGACTCAGTCCTACAGCGAAGGTGTTCGTCGAGCTACATAGGCTAACTCGTCGAAAGGACATGAGTACTGGTTCTTTTAGGCGAAACCGCATTGTGGGCTCTTTACCGACCTGCCCTCCTCGCTGAAGAATTGGAAGAATCGCTTCTTTATTCTGAGGAGTAAGGTTCCGAATGATTTTGAGGGTTTCCCGCGTAGCTGGATGCATCTGGGCCCATCACTTTTGAAGCACATCACCCTGAGTAGGGAAGAGGGTGCAATGGTGATGGAGTTAAAGGATCAGGCAGCCAATCAGAAGTTCTCCTGTCTAGATGCGGTAATGGCCGAACTGCATCATTGCATGATGCGGCTGGTTATCGGGGAAGAACGCGGGCTTCAGCTCTCTGACCTCGGCTTCGGTACTTTCTATATCTCTGATCTCTGAGCCTTAGCGAACTCACTGACTTTTCTGTGCAGGTATGGCGAGCGGCGAGGCCTCCAAAGAGAGCCGAAAGCGGAAGAGAGAGGTCTCTAGAAAAGTGTGGGAGATGAAACGCGACGAGGCTTCACAGATGCCCAAGCATGATTCAGTGGAGATGCAGGGAGGCTCATCCCGACCCTCAGGACTGCCGATCCCTGAAATAGAAGTGGTTCGGTCTCCTCCTCGATAAGAAGAGCCGCCACCACCTCCAATTGCTTCGAGTGCGGAAGGGGGTCCTTCCCAACCTACCTCGAGGACCCTTTCCTGCGGCGCTCAAGTCCTGATTCACTCCCTGGAGAAGAACCGATCGGTACGGGAGAACTCGGGCTTAGCAAAGGTTCTGGGAGCTTCTATATGCCTCCAGGAGGATCGAAACAGGCTGACCCAAGGCAGCATCGATGATATCCTAACCTAGACTATGAGCCTGAGCATGGAGAGTTTGGTAAACCAACATATCGTTCGGGAAAAGACTCGTCATTTGAGGCAGGAGATCCAGAAGGTGGGCCAGGAGGCAGCTTCCACCCGAGCCCAACTTACATCCGCCCGGGAATATATAGCTGAAATTGAGGGGCGGATGAAATTCTATGAGGATAAATTGGCCGAGCAGGCTCATGTTCTCAAAGAAGTTCGGGCTCTCCGGGCTGCTGATGTTGCTCGCCTCACCGAAGAACTTAGAGCAAAAGAAGAAGAGGCAGTGATGAGGGAGGCCGGTGCTTATGTAAACGCCCATGAGGATCTTTTGGCCGAGCTCAAGAAGCGTTATCCTGAAGAGGACTTTTCCTGGATGGTGGACTTGGCTCCCCAAGATGAAGAGGAGAGTGAAGAGGAGACCGAGGGAGATAGAGAGGGTGAGCGAAATGTAGAACAGGCTGGGGGTGATCCTCCAGCCGAATGACTTGTATTTTATTTTGAAATGAAATGAAATTCCCTCTTTTGTTCAATGTCTTGATGAGATCGGAAAGTATCTAAATTGTACAAGCGCCTGACTATTTGAACCAATTAGAACATCGAACTTAAAAGTGATTATTAATCTAAGTATAAGAGGTCGGAAAAACATTGTAAACATGAGATCGGCTGAGAACCAACACCGAACGGGACTTAAGATGATTAAAATTGAAAACCTGATTTGAACACTTAAGATCGGAAGCAACATTAAGCCGGATTAAAACCTTAACTTAATTAAACAATTATTCACAATATTTATAAAAGGGAGATCGGAAATAAGACTGGATGGCACGAAGACCTAATGTTGTTTTGATTTCGTTTGACGAGAGATCGGAAATGTGATTGACTGGCCAGGAGACTTGATAATTGGTTTGAGAGATCAATAAGGATTTGAACGATATGGAGACTTGATGTTGGTTTGATTTCATTTGACGAGAGATCGGAAATGTGATTGACTGGCAAGGGACTTGGTGTCAGTTTGATCCCTATAAAGAGAGATCGAAAATGAATTGAACGACATGGAGACTTAGTGCTAGGGATCGATTTCAAAGTCTATTGATTTCGGGGATCGGCCAAAATATGGTGTCGACATTCACAAGAATCAGACTTGAGAGCTTGTAACATTACCTAAGGGATAGAAAGTGGTAGGCTTTAAATGGGTGTTCAAGAAAAAGGAAGGCACTCCAGGAGTTGAAGCACCTCGATATAAGGCACGATTGGTAGTAAAAGGCTTTACTCAGAAGGAGGGGATTGATTTTAATGAAGTGTTTTCTATAGTTGTGAAGCACAATTCTATTAGATTCTTACTTACTATGATTGCTCTTCATGATCTAGAGCTTGAGTAACTAGATGTGAAGACAACATTTTTGCATGGTGAGTTAGAGGATCAAATTTATATGAGTTAACCTAAGGGATTTGTCATTCCAGGTATGGAAAACCATGTTTGCTTACTTAAGAAATCTTTATATGGTCTAAAATAGTCCCCTAGACAGTGGTACAAAAGATTTGATACATTCAAGGTTTGTAATGGCTTTATTTGTGGTTCATATGATAGTTGTGTGTATCATAAGAAGCTTTCAAATGATTCCTTTGTTTATTTGTTATTTTATGTGGATGACATGCTTATTGCTACTAAAAGCATGTCACAAATTAACATTCTGAAAAAGTAGCTGAGTGATGAGTTTGAGATGAAGGATTTGGGTGCTACGAAGAAGTTATTGAGAATGGAAATTACTAGGGATAGAAGTGTTGGGAAGCTTTTCTTGTCTCAACGGGCTTATGTTGAGAAGGTACTTACGCATTTCAACATGAATAATGCTAAGTCTGTGACAGTTCCATTTGTTACCCATATCAAGTTATCTGCAGACATGTCACCAAAAATAGGTGAGGAGATGGAGCATATGTCCAATGTTCCTTATTTGAGTGTTGTTGGTGGCATTATGTATGCTATGGTTTGCACCCAACTTGATATTTCACTTGTAGTTAGTGTTGTGAATAGATGCATGGCGTGTCCTGGGAAAGAGTATTAGCAAGCAGTGAAATGGATTCTAAGGTATTTAAAGGGTACTGCTGATAAGTGCATAATTTATTAATTTTACTCCCATCACATTTAGTGTTTTTAGTGTGTTTTTATGTTTAATTCAGTTGGTTAAAATATATTTATCATTTAGGCATATTTTTAGATAGTTGTGGAATAATTGTGTTAAATGGAGAAATTTTCAGCATTTGACCTTTGTTGTATTTTTTAGGTGTTTCTAAAGTTATGGGTCTCCAATTTGAGTGTTGTTTAATCCATTGAAAAGCTAAAATAGAGCACTTCAAATGATAAAGAGGGACCAAAGCCCAAATCAGTCTCCAAGGTTGACAAAATAAGCTATGGATCTATTGCAAAAGCCCAAACTCGATGTGTCACAACCAGTTTCAGTATTTATTTTGTATCTGGAGTTTCAGACTTCTAAATGAAGCAAGGCTAAGGCCAATTGAACCTTAAGAACCACCTCTACAACTTCTATGAAGGGCTAGACATGTGATGAGACCATTTTAATTGTCAAAAATGGCAATGAAATCGTCACTATGGGTTGGATCGTCTGTCTGAACCAGTATTAGTTTTTAGGCCATAACTTGGGCTGTAGACCTCGGATTTGGACGAATTAGCACCCGTTGGAAAGCTAAGAAATAGGGCTACAACTTTCCTGAAGAGGGCAGAGGCAGATTCAAAAAGAAAGTCACTGAAAATCAGCCTTAATTCTAGAGACGTGAATGCAGGCTGAAAATCTGCCTTTTAAATTTCAAAACTTTTCCTAGTTTGGTTCCTATCTTTGGGATTAGGTTTTTGATTATAAACACGTCTTTGGGCAGCAGCTAAGAGCATCCCAATTCAGACTTTCGTTCTCCATTCTCTTTTTAAATTTCTTCTTTATTTTTCTTTATTTTTCTGTAAGCCATAAACATGAGTGGCTAAGTTTTTAATTCAGCTCAAGGGATTCAAGTTATTATGTGTGATTTGTGAGATCAGGTTCTTAATTTAATTTGTCTTTTTGAATATCTATTGTTTTTTTATTTAATTATTTTTGATTTGTTGAATGATTTGCTAAAAAAGCCTATTAGTTAATTGTTTGATTTGATCAATTGCTAGTTCATCTTCATAATCCGTAATTGTTGTGTAAGATTGAACATGAGTAGCAATTAGGTTTTATTTATTATGATCCAAGTTTTCGATAATAACCTAAGGAAACAATAGGGTGGATTAAATGATTTATGCTTCATAAATTGTTGTTCAGTTTAACTACTTCCTTTTCTTAAAGCAGTTATTAATTTGATGAGGATTGCTTAATACCAACTCAGTTAATAATTAGAGTCAATAAGAGTGTTGGGCTCGAATTGATGAGTATAGGGAAGTCAGGGGTTTACCTCGCTGTATGTTAAGTATTCAATAAGATATAATTGTATTTCTTTTATCTATGATCGAATCAATGCATTGGAATGAGAATTACCTTAGACTGAAGTTTGTTTAATTTGAGAGTTTCTTATTTAATTTTAGATCTTAATTTTGGATTTTTGATTTCTTTGGATTGTGAATTACACCCACCCCCCCAACCTTTATTTCTTTTTTCTATTACACAAGTGCACGAAATTTAATAATTCAGTCTCTAGGGTTTGACCTAGACTTACCACTTATTGCAAAAAATATTTCATACTTAGTGATTTCAGTTAATTTAATTTCTGGTGGATTTGACACCCATCAAGAATTTTAGCACCGTTGCTGGGGAACTGAAATTTATTGGAATTCGTATTTTTGGTGTTAGGATATTTCATTATTAATTATGTTTGTGAAGTGTTGCTATTTTCAGGTTTTTGAAAAAAAAAATTACGGTGTTACTGTTCATTAAGAATTTTGGTTGAATTTGGAGGGCGGCCCATACCTATTTTGAAGGAAACGACGCTCTGATCAAGACCAATCAATCCTTAGGATTCCTTGGCCCCACCCTCTTGAGGCCAAATTCGATTGTTTTTTAGGGTTTTGAGGCATTTTTCTATTTTTACTTTGATTTCTTTTCGTTTATGACAAGAATTTCTCAATCTGGTGAGTTGATCTTTGATCAAGAAGTAGAAAAAATAGCTAAACGGTTGAGAAAATTGGCTAAGCAAGCTAGGTAGATTCCAAGTACATCTGAAGGAGTCCAATCTCCAAAGGAGTTAAGTTCGGATTTAGATTCGGATTCAGAGTCAAGTTCTAAAAACGAGACCATGGCTACTGCTAGGACTTTGAAAGAGTTAGGTGCTCCTGATCAAAACCAACAGCTTTTGTGTATCCAATACCCTGCTTTAAATGTTGCTTTTGAGTTGAAATCTGGACTAATCCATTTGTTTCCTAAATTTCATGGTCTGGCAGGTGAGGATCCACATAAGCATCTAAAAGAATTTCATGTTGTGTGTTCCAGCATGAAACCTCAAGAAGTTTCAGAGGATCAGATCAAGCTTCGAGCTTTCCCTTTCTCACTGGAGGGCACAGCTAAGGATGGGTTGTATTACCTTCCTTCTGTATCTGTTAACTCATGGAATGGGATGAAGCATTGGAGAAGTATTTTCCTGCATCCCATACTACCAACATAAGAAAAGAAATTTGTGGCATCCGACAGTATAATGGAGAGAGCTTGTATGAGTACTGGGAACAATTTCAGCAACTGTGTGCAAGCTGTCCCCATCATTAAATAAGTGAGCAGCTGTTGATTCAGTATTTCTATGAGGGACTTCTACCAATGGACCGCAGTATGATAAATGCTGCTAGTGGAGGAGCTTTGGTTGACAAGACACTAGAAGAGGCAAGGAGGCTGATTGCTAATATGACAGCAAATTCTCAGCAGTTTGGAATGAGAATGGATCACTCACCCATGAAGGTTAATGAGGTAAGTACATCTAACCTTGAGAAACAGATTTCTAATTTAACTTGTTTGGTGAGGCAATTGGCTGTAGGGAAAATACAAACTGTTAAGGTATGTGGAATTTGTTCGGGTTCGGGTCATGCTACTGACATGTGTCCTGCGTTACAAGAGGATGAATCAATACAACATGCTAATGCAGTAGGACATTATGGACAGCAACAACGTAGGTATGATCCCTATTTGAATACTTATAATCTAGGATGGCGAGATCATCCCAATCTTAGTTATGGGAATCAACTGGTGCAAAACCGATACCAGCAGCAAAGACTACAAGTGAATCAACCACCTCCACCTCCACCTCCGCCTCCCTCAAATCAAGGTATGTCACTTGATGAAATTGTTAAGGCTTTGGCTAACAATACACAACAGTTTCAATAGGAGACTAGAAATAGCATTCAAAACATAGAGAGGCAGATTGGTCAGTTAGCCTCATCTATGAGTAAGCTGGAAGCTCAAGGTTCTGGAAAGCTTCCATCACAAACCGTCATGAACCCCAGAGAAAATGCGAGTGCGATACTATTGCGGAGTGGGAAAGAAGTTGATAATCAGACTCCACATGAATCAACGAAAAAGAAGAAGCAAGGAGAAAAAGAGTTTGAAATTGAGGTAAATAGTAAACCTAAACTAAATAAGGTTAATAATTTTGTTCTTCCTCCATTCCCCTGCAGGTTAGCCAAGACAAAGAAAGAAGAACAAGAGAAAGAAATTTTGGCGACTTTCAGGAAGGTAGAGGTCAATATACCTTTACTGGATGCGATCAAACAAGTTCCTAGGTATGCTAAATTCCTCAAGGAGTTATGCACTACAAAGCTCAAGTTGAGGAATGATGAGAAGATCAGTGTGGGGGAAAATGTTTCGACATTAATTCAGCGAAAAGTACCCCCTAAGTGTAAGGATCCAGGTTCATTTTCTATTCCCTGTAGAATAAGTGATTCTAAATTTGAAAATGCAATGGCAGATTTAGGAGCATCTATTAATGTCATGTCATATTCAGTTTTCCAGACTTTGAATTTGGGTCCTTTGAAAGAAACCAGTGTTATTATTCAATTAGCTGATCGTTCTAGTGCTTACCCATTGGGAGTAGTTAAGGATATTTTGGTGCAGGTTGGAGAGTTGATTTTTCCTACAGATTTTTACATTCTGGACATGGAGGATAGTGTTCCCACATCAAAGTCAACTTTTATTTTGTTTGGAAGACCTTTCCTAAAAACTGCCAAGACAAAAATTGATGTGGATGAGGGAACCTTAACTATGGAGTTTAATGGAGAGATTGTCAAATTTAATATCTTTGATTCCATAAAGTATCCTACTGATAATCATTCTGTCTTTTCTATTAATGTTGTTGATACATTTGTGTAGGATGTGTTTGAGTTAAGCATGGAGGATGAGTTAGAACATAAGGCTGTTAGACATTGTAATTTGAATTTGGATACTGCTAGTGTGGAAAGAAAATTACAATTGCATGGATTAGAGGAAATTCGCCTTAAGGCTATTAAAAATTCTCGAATTTGTAAAGAAAAAACAAAGGCATTCCATGACAAACTAATTCTAAGGAAGCAATTTGTGATTGAGCAAAAAGTTTTATTGTATAATTCCAGATTGAAGCTGATGCCTAGTAAGTTGCATTCTCTTTGGATTGGACCCTTTGTTGTTACTAATGTATTTCCTTATGGTGCAGTTGAAATTCAAAGTTTAAGAACTAATAAGGTGTTCAAGGTCAACGGTCATAGACTCAAGCCATTTTATGAAGGGTTTCAGGAGCATACAGTGGAGGAGCTCAAATTGAGTAACCCAATTTATGTGAATTAAGGAGCTTTGCCATGTCGAGCTAACGACGTTAAACAAAAGCACTTCTTGAGAGGCAACCCATGGGTGGCTTGTTAAACACAAACATATTTGTTTTCTTTCCCTTATTTTATTTTATTTTCTAGCATTTTTTTTCTTTTCTTTTGCATTTGGGCTTTACATTAGGGACAATGTAAGTTTTAAGTGTGGGGGAGGAGAAATTTGTCGTTACAATTTTTTTTATTAAAAAAAAATAAATAAATAAATAAAATAAAATAAAATAAAATAAAATTTGTTCTCATAAGCTTGATTCATGATTCTTTATTAACTCTTGGAGAGAAGTGCTTTGTCCTTGAAATGACTTTTCTATTTTAGATTGAAATTTTGAGATTTTAGGCAAGGTAATAGTAACTTTAATGATGATTTTCTCTCTTCTCCATACCATATAGCAATTTTTTCTGCATAATTCATTTAGGCTTGATTTAATGGTTAAATGATTAATTATGAGTTCTTTAAACTAATATCATGCATATTTCAGAACTTTGTTTAATCTATCAGGGCACTTTATAATATGTAAATGCATAAATTGGGGGAAATAAAAGGTTAAACTTGAAAATTGCTCCATTATTTTAGTTAAGCAAACTAACTAGGGGTCTTCATGAACCCCATGTCAATTCTCAGGCCAAAAGCTAGCTAGGATATGAGCAATGTACTTTTCTGAAGGTAACGGTTGAAATAAAAAATAATAATAATAATAATAACTATGACAAGAGAGAAGTACCAATTTCAAATATATATATATATATAAGGCATTTCTATCTCCCCTAAGATTTGCAAAGAGCTATAATTGTTGTGCCTTGATAAATTAGCCTTGTGTTTTGATATGTATTGACTTAAAATTTTATGGAACTCTAATTGTGTGAGCTTAATTGATTTCAAGCCTTTTGTTTTGTGTTGGAAAACTGTTGATATATTGGTAGGGTGTTGATAGAATTTATTGTAATGGTTATTACCTTACTTGCCTCTTCTTTTAAATTTTTAATCTTTTATTAGAGAATGTTGTGATAGGGTGAAGTTAAGGAACTTCTAAGTGGAGTTGATTGAGAGTTTAAGTCATGCTTGAGGACAAGCATGGAATAAGTGTGGGGGAATTTGATAAGTGCATAATTTATTAATTTTACTCCCATCACTTTTAGTGTTTTTAGTGTGTTTTTATGTTTAATTCAGTTGGTTAAAATATATTTATCATTTAGGCATATTTTTAGATAGTTGTGGAATAATTGTGTTAAAAGGAGAAATTTTCAACATTTGACCTATGCTGTATTTTTCAGGTGTTTCTAAAGTTGTGGGTCTCCAATTTGAGTGTTGTTTAATCCATTGAAAAGCTAAGATAGAGCACTTCAAATGATAAAGAGGGACTAAAGCCCAAATCAGTCTCCAAGGTTGACAAAATGAGTTATGGATCTATTGCAAAAGCCCAAACTCGATGTGTCACGACTAGTTTTAGTATTATTTTGTATCTGGAGTTTCAGATGTCCAAATGAAGGAAGGCCAAGCCCAATTGAACCTTAAGAGCCACCTCTACAACTTCTATGAAGGGCTGGATGCGAGATGAGGCCATTTTAATTGTCAAAAACGGTAATGAAGTCATCACTATAGGCTGGACCGTCTGTCTGAACCAGTCTCGATTTTTGGGCCATAACTTGGGCTGTAGACCACGGATTTGGGCAAATTAGTACTCGTTAGAAAGCTAAGAAATAGGGCTAAAACTTTCTTGAAGAAAGCAGAAGCAGATTTAGAAAGAAAGTTGCTGAAAATTAGCCTTGATTCCAGAGACATGAATGCAGGCTGAAAATCTGCCTTTTGAATTTCAAAACTTTTCCTAGTTTGGTTCCTATCTTTGGGATTAGGTTTTTTATTATAAATACGTCTTTGGGCAACAGCTAAGAGCATCCCAATTCAGACCTTCGTTCTCCATAAAAGACCTTCGTTCTCTATTCTCTTTTTAGATTTCTTCTTTATTTTTCTTTATTTTTCAGTAAGCCATGAACATGAGTGGCTAAGTTTTTAATTCAATTCAAGGGATTCAAGTTCTTATGTGTGATTTGTGAGACTAGGTTCTTAATTTAATTTATGTCTTTTTGAATATCTATTGTTTTCTGATTTAATTGTTTTTTATTTGTTGAATGATTTGCTAAAAAGGCCTATTAGTTAATTGTTTGATTTGATCAATTGCTAGTTCATCTTCATAATCCATAATTGTTGTGTAAGATTGAACATGAGTAGCAATTAGGTTTTATTGATTATAATCTAAGTTTTCGATAATACCCTAAGGAAACAATAGGGTGGATTAAATGATTTATGCTTCATAAATTGTTGTTCAGCTTAACTACTTCCTTTTCTTAAAGTAGTTATTAATTTGATGAGGATTGCTTAATACCAACTCAGTTAATAATTAGAGTCAATAAGAGTGCTGGGCTCGAATTGATGAGTATAAGGAAGTCAGGGGTTTACCTCGCTGTTTGGTAAATCTACGTTAAGTATTCAATAAGATATAATTGTATTTCTTTTGTCTATGATCGAATCAATGCATTGGAATGAGAATTACCTTGGACTGAAGTTTGTTTAATTTGAGAGTTTCTTATTTAATTTTAGATCTTAATTTTTTAGTTTTGATTTCTTCTTTGGATTGCGAATTACCCCCCCCCCCCAACCTTTGTTTCTTTTTTTCATTACACAAGTGAACGAAATTTAATAATTTAGTCTCTAGAGTTTGACCTGGACTTACCACTTATTACAGAAAATATATCATACTTGGTGATTTCAGTTAATTTAATTTCTGGTGGATTCGACACCCATCAACTACAGATGTTGGTCTGATAATTGACAAGGCCAAAATGAGTGATTCAGTTGTTGGCTATGTGGATTCAGATTTTGCATGAGACTTTGATAAAAGGAGATCTTTGATAGGCTATTTGTTTACTCTCTTTGGAAGTGCTATCAGTTGGAAGGCAATATTGCAAGCTGCAGTTGCTTTATCTATCACAGAGGTTGAATATATGGCTTTAGCAGAGGCTATAACGGAAGCTTTATGGTTACAGGGTTTGGTGGGTGATCTTGGGCTGATATACAATAAGTCAACAATATTTTGTGATAGCCAGAGTGCAATACATCTCACAAAGAATCAGATGTACCATGAGCGAACTAAGCACATTGATGTTAGATATCACTTCATTCGGGACATTGTATCTCAGAGGGCTGTAGTTGTGCAAAAAGTCTTTACATATGATAATCCAGCAGATATGATGGCCAAGGGAGTTTCAGTCAACAAGTTTAGGCATTACCTAGACTTGGTTGGTGTTTGTAATGCTTAGTAGTGCCCTTGTGAGGGCATATGGCAAGACAGAGTGTTTTGTGATATTTTTTTTTTTGTTGATGATGGAGGGAATTCAAGCCAAGGGGAAGAATTGTTATAATTTGTGGCTTGAATTTTGGATATGTTTTTCATAGACTCGAATTTTGACCTGACCCTAAAGCTTCATGCTGCGACCCGATTGAGATACAAAGTGAGATCTGTGGCATGGACCAGTATAAATATTATAATATTCTACCCTTTGCAGTAGAGTTGTAGGATATTCGGGAAACATACTAAGGTTAGGGTTTGAGAGTTCTAAGTGATTGTATCTTGCTTTTTCATCATAGTGAAACTTTTTTCTCTTGTCTTGCCCATGGACGTAGACCTTACAATTAGATCATGTTAAATCTTGTGTTATTCTTTTTCTCTTTTTTATACTATGTGATTGTATGATTTATGTGTGTATCTTAGATTTACGTGCTTGTTATAATAAACTAGTTGAATCATTTATTTATGTAACCAATGCTTATGAGCTATGGACTGAGCTTGGACAAAGATTAGATGAGAGCAATGGCCCCTTACTCTATGAACAAATGACACAACTATTTCATCAGGTCGCCGGAGCCATTCCTCAGCCATAGCCACCTCCACCTCCACAGCCACAGCCACCACCACCACCACCACCTGTACAGCCACCTCCACCCCCACAGCCGCAACCTGTACACAGATCTCCACTAGAGAGACTGTAGAAGTATGGGGCAGTTGACTTCAGAGGTAAGAGGGATGATGATCCAGCCACAACAGAGTATTGGCTGGAGAGGACAGAGAGGGTATTACAGTAGTTGCACTGCACCCCAAAGCAGCAGTTGGAATTTGCTCTGTCACTGCTACAAGAGGATGTATATAGATGGTGGGTGACAGTATCTAGAGTGGTACAGCCTATGCAGATCACCTGGGAGTTCTTTCTGGCTGAATTCAGAAAGAAATAAATCAGTCATGTGTACTTGGAGGTCAGAAGGAGAGAATTTCTGGCACTGAGACAGAGGCAGCTGACAGTCTCCGAATATGAGCGAGAATTCGTGAGACTTAGCGAATATGCATTGGAGTTGATGCCGACAGAGGTTGATAAATGCAGAAGATTTGAGGACGGATTAAATGACAACATCAGGTTGATAGTGACATCTCACCACTTCACAGATTTCTCTCTATTGTTAGCATCAGCCCTTGATGTGGAGAGAGTTAGAAATGAAGAGCAGTCTAGAAAGGATAGGCAACGCAAGAGGGGTTCTGGGTTTGGTTAGTCCGGTTCAGCAAACACAGGTAGTAAGAGGCCCAAGGAGTCTCAGGGTCAGACTCAGGGTCGGGGCAAGAAGCAGAAGTCTCAGTTTGCTCCAAGGAGATGAGGAGGACAGTCTAGTGCATCAGTGGGTAGTTCACCTGGTGCAGCTACACGGGGATCAACCCCACCACCTACTTATGTACACTGTGGTAGACCCCACAGAGGAGAGTACAGATTGTTGACTGGTGGATGTTTCAGATGTGGATCTACGGATCACTTCCTGAAGGATTGTCCATAAAGGAATACTAGTGCTCCCACTGCTCCACCTCAGATGGAGAGGTCTGACCCAGCAGCACATAGGGGTAGAAGATTTGCGAGGCCTGATATAGCTGGCACATCACAGAGGCCTACTGCAGAGATAGTTCAGAGGCAGGAAATTAGGGTAGCACCTCGTGCTTATGCCATGAGAGCTCGAGATGAGCCAGAGCCCGCTGATGTTATTAGAGGTACATTTTGTCTTTATGATTTGCTAGTATGTGCATTGATTGATCCGGGTTCCACACATTCATATGTGTGTATCACACCGCCAGTTGATAGAGGGGTACAGATAGAGGAGTTAGAGGAGGACATACAAGTCACAAACCCTTTAGGCTATAGTGTCATGGTGAAAAAGGTCTACAAGGGTTGTCCTCTGAAAATACAAGGGTATGAGTTTTTAGCTAACTTGATTGAGCTACCATTCCATGAGTTCGATGTGATATTGGGTATAGACTGTTTATCACATCATCAGGCGATGGTAGATTGTTGGCTAAAGAGGATGTCACTACAGACAGTAGATGGGGATGAGATTACAGTTGTGAGTAAAGGAACGGGTTGTCTTTCTACCATCATATCAGCCACAGTAGCCAGGAGATTGATAAAAAAGGGCTGTGAGGCTTTCTTAGCACATGTGGTTGACACCAGGAAGACTAGCCGGAAGACTAGCCCAAGCATGCAGGAGATCCCCACTGTATGTGATTTTTCGGATGTGTTTCCGGAAGAGTTGTCGGGTTTGCCACCAGATAGAGAAGTGGAGTTTGCCATAGAGGTTATGCTGAGCACTGCACCAATGTCCATTACTCCATATAGGATGGCACCTACTGAACTGAGAGAGTTGAAAGTTCAATTACAAGAGCTACTAGACAAGGGCTTCATACGCCCTAGTGTGTCACCCTGGGGAGCAACAGTGCTATTTGTGAAGAAGAAAGACGGTACCCTTTAGCTATGTATAGACTACCGGCAGCTGAATAAGGTGACTGTGAAAAATAAATATCCTTTACTTAGGGTAGATGACCTGTTTGATCAGTTGAGGGGAGTTGAAGTATTCTCCAAGATAGATCTCAGATCAGGCTATCACCAGTTGAGAGTGAAGGAGACAAATGTTCCTAAAACTGCTTTCAGGACCCGGTATGGACACTATGAGTTCCTAGTGATGCCATTTGGGCTGAAAAATACACCAGCAGCTTTCATGGACCTAATGAACCGTATCTTTCATCCCTACTTGGATCGGTTTGTTGTGGTCTTTATAGATGATATCTTGGTGTATTCTAAGAATTGGGAGGAGCATGATGAACACCTGAGAGTAATACTACAGACACTGCGAGAAAAACAGTTATATGCCAAGTTGTCCAAGTGTGACTTTTGGTTGGATGAGATATCCTTCCTTGGACACATTGTGTCAGCAGATGGAATCAGGGTAGATCCAAGGAAGATTGAAGCAATAGTTGAATGGAAGTCTCCCAGAAATGTAAGAGAAGTCAGAAGCTTTTTAGGGTTAGCTGGATACTATAGGAGATTTGTAAAGGGATTTTCCCTTATAGCAGCCCCACTGACTAAGTTACTGCATAAGAATGCAAAGTTTGATTGAAATGATAAATGTCAAACCAGCTTTGAGAAACTAAAGGCTATGCTTACAAAAACTTCAGTGTTGACACAGCAAGAGTCAGAGAAAGACTATGTGATCTACATTGATGCCTCTCACAATGGGCTTGGGTGTATTCTGATGCAGGAAGGGAAAGTAGTTGCCTATGCTTCTAGACAGCTGAGGCCACATAAAAAGAACTACCCAACTCATGATCTGGAATTGGCAGCAATAATATTTGCATTGAAGATATGGAGGCATTACCTATATGGTGAGAAATGTTACATATACACTGATCACAAGAGTCTAAAGTACTTGCCAACTCAAAAGGAACTCAATCTGAGACAGAGGAGATGGATTGAATTCCTTAAAGACTATGACTGTGTGATCGACTACTATCCTGGGAAGGCAAATGTAGTGACTGACACCCTAAGCAGGAAGTCCATGATGGCTTTAAGAGCATTGAATGCTCGATTGTCTTTAGCACAGGATGGGGTACTTATGGCTGAGTTGCTTGTAAAGCCAAACTTGCTACAGCAAATACAAGAAGCACAGTTAAGGGATGAAAAGTTGCTAAGTGTTATGGGCAGAACTCAAGAGGGAAAGGAGACTGATTATGAGTTGAAAGGAGATGGGTGCCTGTACTATAAAGGCAGAATATGTGTACCAAGAGATGAGTAACTGAAGAAGAATATCTTGAAAGAGGTGCACAGTAGCTTCCATGCTATGCACCCAGGAAGTACCAAGATGTACCAAGACCTGAAAACACATTATTGGTGGCCTGGAATAAAGAAAGAGATTGGTGATTTTGTGACTAGATATTTGACATGCCAGCAGGTTAAGGCTAAGCATCAGGTTCCATCAGGGTTGTTGCAACCTATATCCATACCAGAATGGAAATGGGACCGTGTCACCATGGATTTTGTGACTGGGCTACCATTGACACAAAGGAAGCATGATACTATATGGGTGATTGTGGATAGATTGACCAAGTCAGCTCATTTCCTACCAGTTAGAACCGACTACTCATTAGAGAGATTTTTACATAGATGAGATAGTCCGGCTACATGGAGTGCCAACATCGATCATATCTGACCGAGACCCGAGATTTACTTCGAGGTTTTGGAAGAGGCTACAGGAGTCTTTAGGCACTCGATTACACTTCAGTATGGCTTTTCATCCACAAACGGATGGACAGTCAGAACGGGTGATTCAGTTATTGGAGGATATGTTGAGAAGCTACATCATTGATTTTGAAGGAAGTTGGGAGAAGTATCTTCCATTGGTAGAGTTTGCTTACAACAACAGCTACCAAGCCAGCATAAAAATAGCTCCATATGAAGCATTGTATGGGAGGAGATGTAGGACTCGCTTATGCTGGACAGAAATGGGAAAAGAGAAAGTAGTGGGCCCAGATTTAGTGAGACAGACTGAGGAAAAAGTGAAACTCATCAGAGATAATTTGAAAGTCGCCTCGGACAGACAGAAGTCATAAGCCGACCTGAGGAGAAAGGATATAGAGTATGAGGTTGGCGAGAAGGTGTTTCTTAAGGTATCACCTTAGAAGAAAGTGTTGAGATTTAGTAAGAAGGGTAAGTTGAGCCCTAGGTTTATTGGTCCATACGATGTCATTGAGCATGTGGGTCCAGTAGCCTACAGGCTAGCTTTACCACTTGAGCTGGACAAGATCCACAGTGTATTCCATGTGTCGATGCTCATGAGATACAGATCACATCCTTCACATGCCATTTCAGCAGAGGAGATAATTGTGCAACCTGATTTGACATATGAAGAAGAAACAATTAGAATCTTGGCACGGGAAGTGAAAGAACTCAGAAACAAGAGGATCCCACTAGTAAAAGTCTTGTGGAGACACCACAACATGGAAGAAGCAACATGGGAGAGCGAGGAAACGATGAGACAACAATTCCCTCAGCTCTTCACATCAGGTAAATTTCGAGGACGAAATTTCTATTAGAGGGGAAGTATTGTAACGCCCTCACCATAGGTAGTCCATACATTTTACTGTTCCGACGACTAATGTCTGTTCGGACAGTTAAAATGTCTGGAACTACACCTAGACTATAGTGAGGAGGCATAAATTGAAGAAATAAATGTTAAGAAAATATAGAAAAAATGTAGAGAAAAAAATAAATTAAAGTTTAGAGAATTTATAAATTGGTACAAAAATAATAAAAATAACCCAATATGCACTACTAAGGGCATTTTGGTCATTTCATCCCCAAAGGTGAATTTTCACCTAAATGTCAAAATAAAAAATATTTAGAGAATAAAATAATTAACATTAATTAAAATTTATGAAATAGATTAGGAAAATGAGAAGAGAAAAGAAAAGAAAAGAAAAGAAAAGAAAGGAAAAGAAAAGAAAAGAAAAGAAAAGAAAAAGCTTAGGAAAATTCAAAAAAAAAAAAATATAAATAGGCACTAGAGGACAAAAACTCCCACTCAGTTCCATCTTCTTCCTCCATTTCTTCTCTCTCTCTTTCCCTCATTTCCTCCATTATTGTCAAGCTTCCAAACTTGATTTCCCAAGCTTCTACACACCAAAACCCATAGCCCACTTCACAAAAAATACTCCCTACATCCTAAGGAAGCTATAGACACCCATTGGAAGCAAGAAATTTGAAGTTAGGGAAGCTCAAGTAAGGTTAGTGCACTAATCCCTCTTCTTCTCTTTATTAAACATGAAAAGCATGTTTAGCCAAGCATAAATATCATTAAAACAAAAAGAAAATCTAGAGGAAAGAACCCTTGAATTTTTGGCAGCCATGGAACTTGAAGTTTATTGCTTTTAAGTGATAAAAAATGGTTCCATGAGAATGTGTAATGAGTTGAAATGTTTGGGTGTTTGATTGTGTAGTGTTTGTGAAAATTTAAAACTTTGAAAACTAGGGTTTGTATAAATGCTTGAGGAATTGGTGTAAATGTTAAAATTGACCTATTGTGTTGAAATTGCTGCTTATAGAAGTGTATTGCATGCAAATTGAAGTAAGGAAGTTGAAGGAATTGAGATATTGGGAGTGTTAAATTTTTTGCAGGTTTGGACTCAATGAGTCCAGTGGGTTCATTGACCCATAACTAAAAATGTGTGACTCCAATTGGTATGAGGTTAATTGGAGGTGAAAATAGACTAAAAATAGCCCATTTTTCATGTGGACACCATGCTCAAATTTTACCAAAATTATGACCAATTCTTTGCCCAAACCTGGATGACCAAACATTGAAACCCAGAAAATGACCAAATGAACAGTATATCTGTTCATTTGGTCATAACTCTCTCTATACTGGTCCAAATGACCTAAAATTACATCAATGGAAAGCTTAAACATAGGGATACACTTTTCATGCAGACCACTTGATCCAGTTTTGCTTTCAACCAAATCAAATTGTTAGCACAAGTTGAGTCACTAAAACTGCCAACCCAGAAAATGACCAAATGAACAGTACGTGTTCATTTGGTCATAACTCTCTCTATACTGGTCTAAATGGCCTAAAATTACATCAATGGAAACATGATACTTAGCGCTATAACATTGATTTAGACACTTTTGCCAAATTCTAAGTGTAAAGACCCTAAAAAGAGGGTCAAACATATTACCCTGAAGTTGGTTATTGCCCTTATAGAACTGAGAGTCCAGGTTAATACACTGACTATAACTCACTATACCAAGCTTGAAAAATTATGAAATTGTACCTGGGAGTCCCTAAGACATAGAGGAACCTATCTTCTGAATGAACCTAAGTCTAAAAATGACAATAAAATGATCAAATGACTGGTCTAATTTATTGACCAGAAAATGTAAATTCTGGACAGCTTAGAGGCAAAGGGACCAGTTATGGTATTTTGACCATAACTTGAGTTCTATAACCCCAAATTCAGTGATTCAAAAAATGAAATTCAAGTTTAAACATAGAGGAGCATTTATTATGAAGGAAGTGTGACCAAATAGACATCCTAACCTAGTCAAATTCCTAGATAAAGATAATACATCAAAATGAACCTAAAGAAAGGTTCATGGGAAAAATGCTATATATATGATAATTAAAATACTCATAAGGATAATTAAATATTAAAAGTGATATGAATATTTAAATTGAGACTAATGTCCTATTAATATGAAATTAATGGTATCAATGAACAGTACTAGAATATAGTAACAGTGAATAGTGCTAAAATAATTAAAAATGTTTAATTGCCCATAGTATACCTAGACTTATTTATTTAGTTTGGATAAATTGGTATACCAATTAGGGACTACAAATAGCAGTACTGCCTACCGAGAAAATCATGAACTGACAATATATGTCTGGTATGATTGTTCTATAGGCTATATGCCTACTTACTGGCCATTGTGCCTACTTTATTTCTAGCTTTACAAGCCTGACAGTGGGTCTTGTGCCCGACAGCTGGCCTCGTGCCTGACAAACGTATACTGGACAGACATATGGCTGTCTAACCAGTATACACCTGTAACACCCTCCCGGTAGCAACTCTGTACATTCTACTGTTCTGGTGACCGGTGTCGGTCCGGACAGCTAGAACGTCCGGAAAAATATTTAAACTAAAGTCAGGAACCATAATTAACTCAAATATTAATAAGAAAAATTTAGTAAAAATTTTAGAAATAAAATACAACCAAGTCAAATGAGCCGGTGCCCAAGCGATGGGTAACCAGAGGGAAGTTGTGGTTCTCGCAACTAGGAGACCTAGACCCGGGGAAAAATTCATAAAATAATTTTTGGGACTCCAGAGAAGGGTCATTGAGGTTCCTACGGCATTAGAATGCCAAGAAAATATTTAGAAAAATTTTTCAATCGGTACAGATAATTTTGACCCATTAAGCCAAACGGAGGGCATTTTGGTCATTTCGCCTTCAGAGACGATTTTTGGCCGACTTGTCTAGTTGAGTAAATAATTATTATGACATAAAATATGAATTAATATTGATGAAAAATTAATTTAAAGTTAGTAGAAAAGAAAAGAAAAGAAAAGAAAAATACAAGATAATGCCATTTATGACATATTATGATGTCATTATCTCACTCCCAACCAATGACAAGTTAACAAGCTTTCTTAAATCACTTAAAGGAGTCAAAAAAGACCAAAAAAATTCTGGTCTTCTTCTTCTTCTTCAGCCAGCCGAAACCCTCCTCCCCTCTCCCTCCATTGATTTTCAATCCAAAGCTTAATTTCCCTTTTCATTTCACCATAAACCCTAGACACCTTTCACTAAAAAACTTGTCTATACCTCTTGGGAAGTGTTTGGCAGCCTAGAAAAGGAAAGAAAGTGAAGTCAAGCTTGGGAAAATTCTGCCCTACAAGAGGTTAGTGCATATTTATACCTAAATCCCTTTCATTCCATGTTAAGGACTTAAAGTGAACAAGAATTTGTAAATTAAATGAAAAGAATTCATGTGTATGTATACCATGAATTTCGGCTGCCCTAAGGAAGGAATAGGATTGAGTGTTTTTTATGGACTTGGAGTGAACTAGAAATCATGTTTAAAGTATATAAACATAAGGATATTGAATTAGTTAGTTAATTAGGGTAGTTTGTACAAAACCATGAATTTGAGCTAGGGTTTAGGAGTGAAAATTAGACTTGGCTTATGAAATTGTTAAAGAACATTCTAATGGTCAATTAGTGACCATTTGAGGTAATTTGACCATAATTTGAAGTGCATTAGAGTGTTACAAAGTGTTTTGGTAGGCTGCCTAGTGACAGTAGCAGGGAGGCTGTGAGTCCAGCTTGTTTGGACTGCCATATCTTTGGCTGTGTAGGTTCAATTGGTGTTTGGCCAATTGGACCTGAAACTAGACTTATAATGGCACAATTTTTCTGAAGAAACCATGCCCAAAAGACCAAAGCAAGTGGACCAAAAGTTGGCCCCAATCCGGATACCCTGCAAGCAGAATCTGCAGAATGACCAAATGAACAGTAACTGTTCATTTGGCCATAACTCACTGTAGAATGGTCCATTTGACCTGAAATTTTTACAGCAACAAGATGAGATATAGACAAACAACTTTCATGAAGAAATCCACCCCAAATTATGACCAGAACCTATCCAACAAGGCAGTGGCAGTCACTATTCATGGTACTGTAGATTTGGTAAATTCTGCAGAATTGAAATCCGGCCAGCTGTGGTTTTTGGACCATATCTGGAGCTACAAAACTCCAAATGGAGTGATTCAAAAAAGGAAATTCAACTAGACAAAATGAGGAACAACTTTCATGTTTACCATTTCCTCAAATTCTCAATGTAATAGTCCCTAATGGAACAGTAAACTTATGGTACAAAATCTGAAATTTCTGCCCCTTAGTGCTAAGCTTGGAAATGGATTTGGTGACTTATTCCAACAAGTTTTAAATGCAAAATGTGGTACATTGGGGGTGTTAAAACCAATGCACCTATTTTCTATGCAAAAGTCAACTTTTTGTTGACCAATGAAGTGAATAGTGACACCAAAACTTGAAATTCAAAAAAATTGAAGAATTCAAAAGTATCAAATGCCCTAGTATACCTAACAAGATTGGTTTGGATAGTTTGGCATGCCAATAGGGTTCAGTTAGCAGTACTGCACATGGCATTATGCCATTCTGTGATTTCATGGCTTTTAGCCATTCTGACCTTGTGTTGATATTTGGCCTTGTGCCTATTGTCATTACAGCTTATTAGCTGTTCTGTTGCACACCGGGAGATGCACATGTGACCGATGGTGTGACGGCCCGAGGTACTAGATACCCAGTGCTAGTTTACCCGTTATCTAGTCCAGTCATCCAGTATAGGTTACTTGGGCAACGAAATGAATGAAAATGGACAAAGTTAACGAAATGAATGGATATACAAATACAAAACAAATAAGACATGTACATTCAATACATATTTATTTTCTGTTATTTCTTGTTATTTTATTATTGCACCACTAAGCATTATTGCTTAGCGCGTTGCTTTTGCCACGCGTAGGTTCTGGGGATACTAATCGAGAGCCCAGTAGACCGCAGACTGGGTGAGACCGTCCTGCAGCTCTGCATAGTATCCGTGTCACCTCACCTTCTACACTGCATTGGTAGGACACTAGGTTTCATTTTGGTATCTTGTGTCTAACTTTTATTTTCTCATATGTAATTAAACTTATGAAATGTATTTTGATGTTCATGTAAATAATGAAAATTGTATTTGTGAATGGAAAAGTGAATGTCTATCTATGACTTGTACATGATTATCAAATGAGATGAATGATTGAGAAATGAATGGTTGAAAAATAATGAGATTTTGATATTGGAGTTTGAGATGATTGAATATAATCATAGGAAGTGTTTTTCACAGGTTCCGAAGAACTGTTTTCTCCATTTTTAGCCGGTACTCTGCCGGATTTTCTATAAAATTTTCAGAACCTCAAATAAATTATAATTTTGATAAATGGCTTAATTAAATTACATTTCATAAATTATATTCGAAACCATGATAAAAATTAATTAAGGTAAAATAGAATGTGCCGGTACACCGTGTGACATTACTTACTCGTATATACTGTACACGGGTAAGGGGTGTCACATTTAGTGGTATCAGAGCACGGTTTAGGCGTTCTGGGCCTAGATTTAGTCCATACCATGCATTGCATTTGTAAGAGTCGAGGTGACACTAATGCAGAATTGTTTATCTTTCTTATTTTGAATAGGATATGGACCATACATCTCAGAGGGCTGTTGATGAGGAAGTGGAGAGTCATGCTCCACATGCGGCGGTGAGGCCCGGGGTATGGGAGAACACTGCTCACTTGACTCAAGCGAGCACCTGCTCAGCCTCCACAGGCCATGTTCCATCAAATGGTCGAGTTCTTTAAACAAATGGCCGGGGTAATGCCAGCACCACCACCACCACCTCCACAACCAAAATCACATCTGGAAAAATTGAGAAAGTTTGGAGCAGTGGACTTCTTTGGCAAGAGAGAAGATGATTCTGTTGCAGCCGAAAATTGGTTGAACAGAACAGGCAGAGTTTTAAAACAACTCCACTGCACTCCAGAGCAAAACTTGGAAGCTGTTGTATCTCTGCTGCAAGACGATGCATATGAATGGTGGGATACTGTGTCCATTGAAGTACAGCCAGAAATAGTGACATGGGACTTCTTTCTCTCTGAGTTTAAGAAGAAATATGTGGGTAGTGTATACCTGGAAGAGAGAAGAAGAGAGTTTATTAATCTGAGGCAGAGACAGCTGTCAGTGGCCGAGTATGAGAAGGAATTTATCCGATTGAGTCGCTATGAAAGGGAGATAGTCCCTAATGAAACTGAAAGGTGCAAGAGATTTGAAGAGGGACTAAATGACAATATAAAGATCATGATCACTGCCTTGGGAATCACTGACTTCACCAAGTTAGTGGAAGCTGCAATAAAGGTTGAAAAGGTTAGAATTAGTGAGCAGACTAGAAGAGAGAGACAGCAGAAGAGGGGCCCAGGTCAGTCTAGTTCAGCTCCTGCATTTGGGAAGAAGTTCAAAGGTCCATCTACACAGAGTTCAGGGCAACCACAAGATCGGGTCGATCTCGGGGCCCGAGCCACGGTTACCCCTAGGAGAGGTCAGTCCACACCATCAGTGGGCAGCTCTCCAGGGATGGGGTTCAGGGGACCCACCCCAGCATCTTCTGCATGTCCACACTATTTGAAATGGCATAAGGGGGAGTGTTGGAGAGTGACTGGTGCCTGCTTAAGGTATGGGTCAATAGAGCATCAGTTGAGGAACTGTCCACGCAGAACTACTACAGCTGCCCCAACACAAGCAGACAGACCTACTCCTGCACCACAAAGGGGTAGGAAATCTGGCAAATCTGAGGCAGTGGGATCATCTCAGAGGCCTGCATCTGAGCCAGCAGAGAGGCCTGATAACAGACCACCTGCCAGAGCTTATGCCATGAGAGCTCAGGAGGAGCAAGATGCCCCGGACGTCATCGAGTGCGTTCTCCTCTATAATACACTGTGCATGCATTGGTGGATCCGGGATCCACTCATTCATACATCTGCATCAACTTACCCGTAGAAAGGGGATACTAGTAGGGAGAGTGACCAAGACATTACGGTCACTAATCCATTGGGCCACGATGTAGTGGTGAACAAAGTGTACAAGGGTTGCCGTTAAAGATTGAGGTGTGAATTCTTGGCGGACCTAATTGAGTTGCCCTTCCACGAGTTTGGCGTGATATTGGGAATGGGTGGTTGTCACGTCATCGGGCAATAGTTGATTGCAAATTGAAGAGAATTTCTTTGAAAACTTACGAGGTAGTGAGATCAACATTTGTGGGTGAAAGGGATTTCTGTCCAATGTTATCTCAGCCACAGTTGCAAGAAGAATGATGAGAAAAGGCTGTGAAGCCTACCTAGCACATGTGGTGGATACTAGGCAGGCTAAGCCAAACTTGAGTGATATACCCACAGTAAGAGACTTCCCAGAGGTATTTCCTAAAGAGTTGCACAGTTTGCCACGAGAGGGAAGTTGAATTTGCTATTGAGACAACTGCTGATCTGCACCCATTTCCATTGCTCCTTATAGGATGGCACCCACTGAATTGAGGGAGTTGAAAACTCAGTTGCAAGAGTTTCTTGATAAGGGGTTCATACGCCCCAGTGTGTCACCATGGAGAGCTCCAATGCTGTTTGTGAAAAAGAAGGATGGGACTTTGAGGCTTTGCATTGATTACCGGCAGTTGAATAAAGTGACTGTGAAGAACAAATATCCGTTGCCTTGAATTGATGATCTGTTTGATCGGTTGAAGGGAAGCAGAGTATTTTCTAAGATTGATCTCGAATCGAGTATCATCGATTGAGGGTGAAGGATGCATATGTGCCAAAGGCGCATTCGGGACCCGATATGGGCATTATGAGTTCCTAGTGATGCCCTGCGGCCTAACAAATGCACCAGCATTCATGGACCTTATGAACCGTATCTTCCATCCACACATAGATCGGTTCATAGTGGTCTATAGTGATGATATTTTGGTGTCTTCCAGGACCAGGGAAGAACATGATGAACATTTGAGGATTGTTCTGCAAACTCTGAGAGAAAAGAAGCTGTATGCTAAGTTGTCCAAGTGTGACTTTTGGTTGAATGAGATTGTATTCCTTGGACACATAGTGTCAGCTGATGGGATTAGGGTGGATCCCAAGAAAATAGAAGCGATGATGGAATGGAAGCCTCCGAGAATACAAGCGAGGTCGGAAGCTTCTTGGGGCTAGCTGGGTATTACTGAAGATTTGTGAAGGATTTTCCTTAATAGCTGCTCCAATGGCCAAGTTGTTACACAAGAATGTCGATTTGTTGGAATGACAAGTGTCGAGATCGGTTTTGAGAAGTTGAAGGCTATGTTGTGAGAGGCACCGGTGTTAACCTGACCCGGTGTCGAGAAAGGACTTTGTGGTCTACAGTGATGCCTCACATAATGGGCTAGGGTGTGTATTGATGCAAGAGGGGAAGGTGGTCGCTTATGCTTCCAGGCAGCTAAGGCCACATGAACAAAATTACCCTACCCATGATCTAGAGCTTGCAGCAATTATCTTCGCACTGAAGATATGGAGGCATTGCTTGTATGGTGAAAAGTGCTACATTTACACGAACCACAAAAGCCTGAAATACTTGCCAACCCAGAAGGAGCTCAACCTTAGACAGAGGCGATGGATTGAGTTCTTGAAGGACTATGATTGTGTAATTGACTACCATCCTGGGAAGGCAAATGTAGTTGCTGATGCTTTGAGCAGAAAATCCATGACAGCTTTGAGATCATTGAATGCCCGTCTATCTTTGGTTCGAGATGGAGCTATTTTGGCTGAGTTGCAAGTGAGGCCAAACACCTTTCTGACAGATTTTAGATGGGCAAAAGGCAGATGAGAAGCTAATGGCTATTATGAGCAAAATCTCAGAGGGAAAAGCAACTGATTATGAGGTGAAAGCAGATGGGTGTCTGTATTACAAAGGAAGGTTGTGTGTACCAGATGATGGGGAATTGAAGGCCAGTATTCTAAAAGAGGCACACACTAGTGTATATGCTATGCGCCCAGGAAGTACAAAGATGTATCATGATCTGAAGCTTCAGTATAAGTGGCCTGGTATGAAGAAGGACATAGCTGACTATGTGACTAAATGCTTGACATGTCAGCAAGTCAAGGCAGAACATCAAGTTCCATCAGGTTTGCTACAGCCTATACGCATACCTGAATGAAAATGGGATCGGGTCACCATGGATTTTGTAAGTGGCCTACCTCTTACCCAGAAGAAACATGATGCAGTATGGGTGATAGTGGATAGATTGACGAAATCAGCACACTTTCTGCCAGTTAGGACTGACTACTCACTGGAGAAGTTAGCAGAGTTGTATATCAGTGAGATAGTTAGACTGCATGGAATTCCACTTTCCATCATATCTGATCGAGACGCAAGGTTTACATCGAGATTCTGGAAGAAGTTGCATGAGTCCTTGGGTACACAACTCCACTTCAGCACAGCTTTCCATCCTCAGACGGATGGGCAATCAGAAAGAGTAATCCATGTAAACAATTGAAACCAATGGAATTGATACAAATATTGAATTAAAATGATAATAATAACATGAAATATATGTCAGGTCCTTGAGGATATGCTGAGGAGTTGTGTCATTGAGTTTGAGGGAAGTTGGAATAGATACCTCCCACTGGCAGAATTTGCATACAACAATAGCTACCAAGCTAGCATCCAAATGGCCCCGTATGAAGCACTGTATGGGAGAAAGTGTAGAACTCCAGTGTGCTGGACTGAATTGGGCAAAAACAAACTGGTAGGGCCAGACCTGGTGAAACAGACTGAGGAAAAAGTAAAACTAATCAAAGCCAATCTGAAGGTTGCCTGAGACAGACAGAAATCTTATGCTGACCTGAAGAGAAAAGAAATAGAATATGTGGTTGGCGACAAAGTGTTCCTCAAGGTGTCACCTTGGAAAAAGGTATTGAGGTTTGAAAGAAAAGGTAAGTTGAGCCCTAGGTTTATTGGCCCATATGAAGTCATTGAACGTGTGGGACCAGTAGCCTACAGGCTAGCTTTACCACCAGAGCTGGACAAGATCCACAATGTGTTCTACGTGTCTATGCTAAGAAGATACCGTTCAGATCCTTCACGTGTCATCTCCAGGGAAGAAATTGAAATACAACCGGATTTGACTTATGAAGAAGAACCTTTACGGATCCTGGCTCGGGAAGTAAAAGAGTTGAGAAATAAGCAGATTCCACTGGTGAAAGTGCTTTGGAGGCACCACAACACCGAGGAGGCAACTTGGGAAAGTGAAGAGATGATGAGGCAACAGTTCCCTCAACTGTTTGCATCAGGTAAATTTTGAGGACGAAATTTAAATTCGAGTGGACTAGTTGTAACACCCTCCGGTAGCAACTCCGTACATTCTCTTTATTCGGTGACGGTGTCGGTCCGGACAGCTAGAACGTCCGGAAAAATATTTAAACTAAAGTCAAGAACCATAATTAACTCAAATATTAATAAGAAAAATTTAGTAAAAATTTTAGAAATAAAATACAACCAAGTCAAATGAGCCGGTGCCCAAGCGATGGGTAACCAGAGGGAAGTTGCGGTTCTCGCAACTAGGAGCCCTAGACCCGGGGAAAAATTCATAAAATAATTTTTGGGACTCCAGAGAAGGGTCATTGAGGTTCCTATGGCATTAGAATGCCAAGAAAATATTTAGAAAAATTTTTCAATCGGTACAGACAATTTTGACCCATTAAGCCAAACGGAGGGCATTTTGGTCATTTTGCCTTCAGAGACGATTTTTGGCCGACTTGTCCAGTTGAGTAAATAATTATTATGACATAAAATATGAATTAATATTGATGAAAAATTAATTTAAAGTTAGTAGAAAAGAAAAGAAAAGAAAAATACAAGATAATACCATTTATGACATATTATGATGTCATTATCTCACTCCCAACCAATCACAAGTTAACAAGCTTTCTTAAATCACTTAAAGGAGTCAAAAAAGACCAAAAAATTCTGGTCTTCTTCTTCTTCTTCAGCCAGCCGAAACCCTCCTCCCCTCTCCCTCCATTGATTTTCAATCCAAAGCTCAATTTCCCTTTTCATTTCACCATAAACCCTAGACACCTTTCACTAAAAAACTTGTCTATACCTCTTGGGAAGTGTTTGGCAGCCTAGAAAAGGAAAGAAAGTGAAGTCAAGCTTGGGAAAATTCTGCCCTACAAGAGGTTAGTGCATATTTATACTTAAATCCCTTTCATTCCATGTTAAGGACTTAAAGTGAACAAGAATTTGTAAATTAAATGAAAAGAATTCATGTGTATTTATACCATGAATTTCGGCTGCCCTAAGGAAGGAATAGGATTGAGTGTTTTTGATGGACTTGGAGTGAACTAGAAATCATGTTTAAAGTATATAAACATAAGGATATTGAATTAGTTAGTTAATTAGGGTAGTTTGTACAAAACCATGAATTTGAGCTAGGGTTTAGGAGTGAAAATTAGACTTGGCTTATGAAATTGTTAAAGAACAATCTAATGGTCAATTAGTGACCATTTGAGGTAAGTTGACCATAATTTGAAGTACATTAGAGTGTTACAAAGTGTTTTGGTAGGCTGCCTAGTGACAGCAGTAGGGAGGCTGTGAGTCCAGCCTGTTTGGACTGCCATATCTTTGGCTGTGTAGGTTCAATTGGTGTTTGGCCAATTGGACCTGAAACTAGACTTATAATGGCACAATGTTGCTGAAGAAACCATGCCCAAAAGACCAAAGCAAGTGGACCAAAAGTTGGCCCCAATCCGGATACCCTGCAAGCAGAATCTGCAGAATGACCAAATGAACAGTAACTGTTCATTTGGCCATAACTCACTGTAGAATGGTCCATTTGACCTGAAATTTTTACAGCAACAAGATGAGATATAGACAAACAACTTTCATGAAGAAATCCACCCCAAATTATGACCAGAACCTATCCAACAAGGCAGTGGCAGTCACTGTTCATGGTACTGTAGATTTGGTAAATTCTGCAGAATTGAAATCCGGCCAGCTGTGGTTTTTGGACCATATCTGGAGCTACAAAACTCCAAATGGAGTGATTCAAAAAAGGAAATTCAACTAGACAAAATAAGGAACAACTTTCATGTTTACCATTTCCTCAAATTCTCAATGTAACAGTCCCTAATGGAACAGTAAACTTATGGTACAAAATCTGAAATTTCTGCCCCTTAGTGCTAAGCTTGGAAATGGATTTGGTGACTTATTCCAACAAGTTTTAAATGCAAAATGTGGTACATTGGAGGTGTTAAAACCAATGCACCTATTTTCTATGCAAAATTCAACTTTTTGTTGACCAATGAAGTGAATAGTGATACCAAAACTTGAAATTCAAAAATTGAAGAATTCAAAAGTATCAAATGCCCTAGTATACCTAACAAGATTGGTTTGGATAGTTTGGCATGCCAATAGGGTTCGATTAGCGATCGCACATGGCATTATGCCATTCAGCGATTTCATGGCTTTTAGCCATTCGACCTTGTGTTGATATTTGGCCTTGTGCCTATTGTCATTACAATTATTAGTTTGCTGCACACCGGAGATGCACATGTGACCGATGGTGTGGCCCGAGGTACTAGATACCCGGTGCGGTTACCGTTATCGATCCAGTCATCCAGTATAGGTTACTTGGGCAACGAAATGAATGAAAATGGACAAAGTTAACGAAATGAATGGATATACAAATACAAAACAAATAAGACATGTACATTCAATACATATTTATTTTCTGTTATTTCTTGTTATTTTATTATTGCACCACTAAGCATTATTGCTTAGCGCGTTGCTTTTGCCACGCGTAGGTTCTGTGGATACTAATCGAGAGCCCAGTAGACCGCAGACTGGGTGAGACCGTCCTGCAGCTCTGCATAGTATCCGTGTCACCTCACCTTCTACACTGCATTGGTAGGACACTAGGTTTCATTTTGGTATCTTGTGTCTAACTTTTATTTTCTCATATGTAATTAAACTTATGAAATGTATTTTGATGTTCATGTAAATAATGAAAATTGTATTTGTGAATGGAAAAGTGAATGTCTATCTATGACTTGTACATGATTATCAAATGAGATGAATGATTGAGAAATGAATGGTTGAAAAATATTGAGATTTTGATATTGGAGTTTGAGATGATTGAATATAATCATAGGAAGTGTTTTTCACAGGTTCCGAAGAACTGTTTTCTCCATTTTTAGCCGGTACTCTGCCGGATTTTCTATAAAATTTTCGGAACCTCAAATAAATTATAATTTCGATAAATGGCTTAATTAAATTACATTTCATAAATTATATTCGAAACCATGATAAAAATTAATTAAGGTAAAATAGAATGTGTCGGTACACCGTGTGATATTGCTTACTCGTATATACTGTACACGGGTAAGGGGTGTCACAACACCCGTGCATCCAGCTTTTATAATTTGTTATAGTTTTCTTGGGCACTGATAAAAATTAATTAAGACTTAAAATACAATAAATAATCATAAAAGATCTCGATAATGTTAATTACTTCCAAAGAGCAATAAAAATGTAAAAGACCTAGAAATTATGATTTGCATATATTATTTCAATTGTTAAATTATTGTTATTATAAATTATGCACCACTAAGCGTTATGCTTAGCGCGTTGGTTTTCCATCGTGTAGATACTGGAGATCAGTCAGCGATCGCGATGGCAGCAGCGCACGATGGTGCAGCGATAGAGCTCTGACCAGATCTGCCATTGTCCAGACTTACCTCATCGGTCTTTTGTATTTTGGTAGAGCCCATGTATAGACTAGTATTTTGGTTCATTATGTTTAGTCATTATGTAATTACTAGTTTATGATGTATTTCATTTTGGACTTGAAATTAAACTTGAGATTGAAATGAAAACTTGTAATTTATTATCTATGAATTTCCATATGAATGCAATAAATAATAATTCATTTTGAGATCTCATAAATAGTAGTGAATGATATGATAAAAGAGAATATGATATGGAAATATGTGAGATGACTATGAATATGTTAACATGTGATGGTGGAACCCGCTAGATGCTAATAAAACAGAGGAGGATTTGTCCAGGTCTCCACAGAAATAAGATATAAAAAAAAAAATTTACACATAAATTACTTGATTTAAATGACATTAAAATTTACAATAGACATGACAAGACAAGATAAGGTGCTCCGGCACCGAATGTGGCACTCATCGCTCGGCTACACTGTAGACGGGTGAGGGGCGCTACACTTTATCTTTGCACATGGTCTATCTAAGTCAATTAGGGTTTAGGACTTGATGAACAAAGGACTATCTTTTTAATTGGAAATTCATAATTTAGAAACCTTTAGCCTCTAACATTTAGCCTCAAAATTTTTCTAACAAAATTTTAGAAGGTTAATTTTCTTTATTAGCCCAATTAAAGAAAAAAAAAATTAATGAGCCCATATTCTAATAATTTTAAGCTTATTTTTTTAGTGATACAATTTAGTTAAAAAATTGATCACTGATATTTTTAAATTTACTTTCAAGTAATAAAAATAATTTAAAAGGAATTAAATTATGAGAGAGGTATACAAACATCTTGGTCTAGTTGCCATATTCAATGTTAGCCCCATATATCCAAAAGTTCTAATCATCATTATTTGATATTTTTGATTGGTCCAATAAATAATTATAGTATTATTTATGTGTACCTCAATTTAGAATTTAAACTTTTTCTAACGCTCTTTAAGAATTTCTATATAAAATAGTAAAATAAATTTAATTTAGTATAATTTTATATAATGTTGATCTTTTTTATTTTTAATTATTTTTGGTTATATTTTTTTATTTTATTTGCTAAAATTAATGGTGAACACACGTATCAATAAATATCAATATTATTAATTTTTATTTAATATATAATATTTTACATAATTTTATATTTTCTTATGATATGGAAAAAAACTTTAAAATAAGATTGACAAATGTACTAGTTAAGGAGTCTCAAACTTAAATTGGTTTTAAAAGAATTAGGTACATAATTTAAAAAGCCCTAAACCGATTGTTGGATTTGAGCATGCTCTTAAACCCAGCTTATTAAGTAAAGGTTTCAACATGTTACATCTAATTTAATCTTGTGCACATGGGCTAATGTCTTCGTGTCGGTCATCTTTTATCTTAATCTTACTCGTACAGATATATCATACGCGGTCCAACACTTAAGCCAATTTTTCCAGCAACCATGTCAACTTCATTGGACTGCTCTCACAGCTCTACTTCGCTACCTCAAAGGAACTCCAGATAAAGGCCTCTTTTTCCAGCAAATTTTCCTCTTCATGTTTGGGCCTATTGTGATGCGGATTGGGCTGCATGCCCTATGACCAGAAAATCTCCAATAGGATATTGCATTTCCCTTGGTCCTTCTCTTGTGTCCAGGAAATCTAAGAAGCAGTCCACAGTCAGTCGATCATCTGCAAAAGCAAAGTACCGCATCATGGCTATGATGGTTTGTGAACTTCAGTGGATTTCCTATTTGCTTTCAATTTCCATGTTCTCTACCAATGCCCCTACATTGTGATAGTAAAGCTGCGGAGCACATTTCTAAAAATCTGGTGTTCCATGAACATTCTAAACACCTGGATATTGATTGTCATCTTGTATGGCAACAAGTGCTCAATCAGTTTATTGTTACTTCTCATATCGCACCAAAAGAGCAATTAGCAGATTTGTTTACTAAACCTTTTAGTTCACTGCTCTTTCATGTGTTTTTGTCCAAGATGGGATTGGTTTCGTTAAACCCATCTCCATCTTGAGGGGGGATGCAGAGTAGACTTAAATTATTAGGCGGGAACTTTTTTTATACTATTAGAAAGAAAAGCTGAGCTGGCATAGTTGTTATGAAAATTGTTATGGCTCCAGCTGCATATAGAATCTGTATATAAACATCAAGTAGCCACTCAAATGAATGCAACTTTGCATTTTCTCATTTTCGTATTATTTTTGCTCTGCATCTCAACACATTGATACAATCGAATTTCGATGCCAGCTTCCCCAAATGAAGGTATTATCAGTAAGCAGCTGTTCTTTTTAAAGTGTTGACACAATGGCATAGAGTTTATTATAATAATGCACATTTATTAACCTGATAATTAAGAATTCCATCAAACTTCTGGGTCTTCGTGCTAATTTCAGGTCCAGCTTGGCCTGGCTTCGCACCATAGTATAATAATGTTATGACATTAGTAGTTTCAAAGGCATGAACTCAAGAGATCATAGTATAATAACCTGATGAACTGGTTTTTCTCAAAGGCAAAAGCAGCATGTGATTGGCTGGTTAAACTACCCTAGTCAATCTTGCTTGATTATTCTATTAACATAAAATTTTTATAAGATTGACTTGGAAAGTGTCCATAGAAGCTTAGATCTAATGTTTTATCGGGTAAGATGTCACCTACTTCAGTGGTCTTCTAGGAGATAAAATCTGAGATCACAAGAGTTCAATTTTGCTATAACGAATTCCTCAGAAGTTAGAGTGTGATTATATTTTTCTTTATTTGTTTCTGTTATTTATATATAAAATAGCAAAAAGAAGAGAGAAAAAAATGCCAAACAAAGCATGAAATTTCCATAAAAGGAAACAAGGCCAATGATTCCATAGAATACACCTCTTGCCAATCTATCCTTTGGTTTGGCTAGATAACAAAGTGAAGAAGATGTAATTTTATTAATGTGAAACCTCAATAATCCAATTGACAGTATACATTCAGCTTAAATAAAAAGAATAATAACAGAGGTTGCTGAAAAAGAGGAGAAAAATAATGAAGACTATCACTTGGAAGGGAACGAATTACCCAAAGAATCTCAACCACAAAGACTCATTCAAATATACAATATTTACAGAATTCACCTTATCACTCCTTTACTCAAGCCTAAAAACACGGCATCCTTATTTCTCCTGAGAGGCGGACTCGTCCTTATTACTCCTTGAGCTAATATCCCCCCTCAAACTATGTCTAGGGTGGAGACATAGTTTGCGTCGAAATTGTGCTAGGCGAGCCTTTGTCATGGACTTCGTAAATATATCAGCGATTTGATATGCTGAGGGAATGTATCTTGTGATCAAAACCCCTTGAGCAACACGCTCTCTAACATAGTGATAGTCAAGAGCAACATGCTTACTGCGTGAATGTAATCTTTGGATTGGTATTAAATGTAGTGCACTAAGATTATCACCATATAAAATAGGCGGCTGCTTGGGATAGATTTGCAAGTCTGTAAGAGATATCCAAGCCAAGTAAGCTCATTGCGATGTGAGCCATGGAACGATACTCGGCCTCGGTGCTAGAAACGCATAGCGATTGTGTTGTTTCTTGGCACACCAGGAAATGATATTGCAACCAAGAAAAGTACAGTAGCCTATAGTAGACCGTCGTGTGGTTGGACATCCGGCCCAGTCTGCATCAGAAAATGCACTAAGAACAAGTGAGGTATCTTTTTTAAAAAATAAGCCAAAATGTATTGTTCCTTTGAGATATCGTAATATACGACGAACATATTTTAAGTGAGACAAAGTTGGACTGTGCATGAATTGAGAAATATAGTTGACACTATAGGACAAATCCGGTCGGGTTAGTGTCAAATACTGTAACGAACCCACAAGCCCTCGAAAGAAGGTGGGATCAGCTACTGGTGTCGGGTCTGTAACAGCATCGTGTCGCTGAACAAGTGGAGTGGGCATCGGTTGACAATCCACCATCTGAGCTCTTTCCAAAATTGAATAGGCATAACGGGTTTGATTCAATTGTAACCCAGAGTCAGTCGATTGAATTTGAATGCCTAGAAAATGATGCAATGGCCCAAGGTCTTTCATGGAAAACTCCTTGCTTAAGACCTGCAAAAAATTCTGAACTAGAGCCATAGACGATCCTGTTAACAACATATCATCCACGTAAATTAATAAAACCAATACACCTGTCGATGTATGCATGACAAACAAGGATGGATCAGCTAAACTGCAAAAAAAACCATAATCAATTAAAAACATACTCAACCTATTAAACCAGGCTCTCGGGAGCCTGTTTTAAACCATACAATGCTCGCTGTAATTTGCAAACATGATTAGGATAATTAGGATCTTTCATTCCAGGTGGCTGATCCATATATAAATCTTACATTATAAATCCATGCAAAAATGCATTTTCACGTCTAATTGGCGAATTGGCCAATTTTTCACTAATGCCACATAAACAACTAAGCGTATGGTTCCTGGTTTAATAACAGGGGAGTAGGTTTCGGTGTAATCAACACCATCTAGTTGATGAAACCCCTTGGCAACTAGTCTAGCTTTCAATCTATCCAAATGCCCATCAGAATTTATTTTAGCTTTAAAAACCCACTTACACCCTATTATATTTACATGCATTGGTCTAGGAACAAGTTCCCAAGTGTGGTTTATTTGTAAAGCTTGATACTCCTCTATCATAGCCTGTTTCCAACCTGGATGTGCAAGAGCACTCTTAACAGTTTTAGGCTCAGGAGGTATATCAGGAGATATAGACACATGTAAAGCATACTTTGGGTTTGGCTTAACTATTCCGGACTGTGACCTGGTGACCATCGAATGTCGAGGCTGCAATGCTTCGTCCTGAACTTGTTCAGCTGATATTTCAGCCAAAGATGATGAACAGACTTCAGGAAGCAACTCTTCTTGATCCGTATGAACTGTTGGTAGACTGATTACAGTACCATCAATCATAGAAGTACCAGGTACATGAGTATTAGTTGGAGATGACAAAAACACCGAGTCTGATTCAATTGCAGCAACTTGTTTACCAACAACGTCCTCTGCTGCTAAGGAATTTTGAACTGTGTCTTCAACTCTATTTGACAAAAACAATGGAGGTGGAGACAGCTGCTCCTGTTCAGCCTGTTCTAGATGCATCCCGTCATCTTGAACAGCATCAGAGTGTGAATGATGAGCTGCTAGTGGAGACTCACTTGTAGGATCAGATTCTGTTTCATGATCTCCTATAGTCCGATTGTCATGTGTTGCTGGTATAGGAACTGGTAATACATCTGGACCTGCACTTTCTTCAGAACTTAGTGGAAAATCAGTAATCTCAGCAGATGGTAACCAAGAATCCATAAGCTTGTCAACAAACATTTTATTAGGAGATGCAGATTTATACGGAAAAACATTTTCATCAAAGCTCACATGTCGAGATATTATTATTTTCTTAGTTTTGGGATTGAAACATTTGTAACCTTTGTGTTTTTCACTATACCCTATAAAAACACATAAACAAGACTTAGGATCAAACTTATGACCTCTTGTGTCCCATATATATGGAAAACACTTAGAACCAAAGACACGTAGGGAGCTATAATCAAAATGAGTTCCATGCAATTTAAAATATGGTGTTTCATTCCCTAGCACAGAAGTAGGCAACCTATTTATTAAAAAAACAGCAGTTTGAAAAGCATCGACCCACATAGACAATGGCACATGACTATGATACATCATCGTCAATCCTAATTCACGAATAAAAGCGGTGTGCTCGTTATCGACACACTGTTTGCTCGGGTGTATGAGGACACGACACTTGATGTTTAATACCTTGTGAAAGAAAATGTGAAGATAAAGCATTATTCAAAAACTCACCTCCTCCATCGGAATGGAAAACCTTGATGGTCTTCCCAAATTGTCTTAGCACAAACTGTTCAAAAGCTTTATAAGCAACAAAGAAATCCGATTTTTTCTTTAGTGGTATAAGCCAAGAGTATTTAGAATAGTCATCTACCAAGCAAGCATAATATTTAAATTTGGCAAAAGATAAAACAGGGGCTGGTCCCCATAAATCACAATGAACTTTTTCAAATACAGTGGTACTTTTATTGGAAGACAAACTAAATGGAAATTTGCTCAATTTGCCTAATTGGCAGCTATCACATAAAAATTTAGAATGCAAGGAACCTTTAACATCAATAAGGTTCTTATTAAACAAAATAGAAATCGCAGAAGGTTGAGGGTGTCCTAATCGTTGATGCCATATGTCTGCTGTTCCAGACCTAAATCGATTGGAAAAATATGCTTTCGGATTCCCTGACAAGATATAAAGGTTATTTTTCCGTGGCCCTTGTAGCGATGCCGTCGTCTGTCGATCCTTAACAGAAATAGAAACATTAGAAAATTCACAATTCACAGGATAATCATCTGTTAATTGGCCTACAGAAAGTAAATTCTTTTTTAGATCAGGAACAGAAAAGACATTTGAAAGTGATAATTTTTGCTTCTGTTCTATAGACGTCATTCCAACACCATCGATGGATAGAAACGTTCCATCGCCGATGGTTATGGAATCAGGTCCATAATAGTCAGTAAGTTTATGGAATAGATTTTTGTTACCTGTCATATGATTCGATGCACCAGAGTCTGCAACCCAGTCAGTATCTACAACATCAGTATCCAATGTGAGTGCCGAAAGAGCTTGAGCAGGGCTGCTTTGTTTTTCTTGTGGAATCCACCAGCAAATCTTCGCGATGTGACCATCTCTGTTGCAGTATTGACACACTTCGTTCTTATACAGCTCTCGTTCAGCTGGTGTCATTCTTCTACGACCAGCCGGGGGAGGTCGCCGTTGGGAAGAATACGACTCTTTGTTTGGAAAAGGGTTTTGCGTTTGCTGGGCTTGAAAACCACGCCCTTGGGAATTAAATCTAGGACGCCGATTCGAGGAATTACTGGATGAATTCTGTTGATTTCCATAAAAAGCCACATGCGAAATTTGATCAAGACCAGATTCGTTCTGTGTGGAAAACCACACTCGTCGCTGGTCTAAATTCTTAAGTTGAGAGACCAGTTCATTAAAATTGGGTCGCGGTGGTTTAAGCATCGTCGTAGTAAACGTTTCGTACTGGGGTCCCAGACTGGTAAGGAGACAAAAGACTTTTTCTTCATCGGGTACTTTTTTCCCGATAGCGGCTAAACTGTCGCAGAGTTCTTTAAACAAACGCAGATGTTCAGTGATGGACCGATTTTCATCTTTGCGAAAATAGGTCAATTGCTGTCTGAGGGTAAATTCCCTCTCTTGAGAATCTTGTGCATATGCATCTTTTAATGCACTCCAAACAGTATGAACTGTTTCTAGTCCGATGACAAGACCGAGTGATTCCTCACTAAGGGTGCCATAGATCCACCCACGAAGTAATCTATCAGACTTTTGCCACGCCTTGAAGATGTCTGATTGCTGTGGTTGATAGTTTTCTGGAATTGGATTGGGAGGGGTAACGAATTTATGATCTTCAGGAAAGCCATTAACCAAATGATCCGACAATTCCTGACTTTCAGCTAAACTCAAAAGTTGTTCTCTCCACAGAGGATAGTTTGATTGTTTGAGCTTTAAGGTAACAAAATTGGCTACATTCAGAGAAGAAGCCATGGTGAGCAGATCGTTGAGGCTCTGATACCAAGATAACAAAGTGAAGAAGATGTAATTTTATTAATGTGAAACCTCAATAATCCAATTGACAGTATACATTCAGCTTAAATAAAAAGAATAATAACAGAGGTTGCTGAAAAAGAGGAGAAAAATAATGAAGACTATCACTTGGAAGGGAACGAATTACCCAAAGAATCTCAACCACAAAGACTCATTCAAATATACAATATTTACAGAATTCACCTTATCACTCCTTTACTCAAGCCTAAAAACACGGCATCCTTATTTCTCCTGAGAGGCGGACTCGTCCTTATTACTCCTTGAGCTAATATGGCTTACTCTAGATTGAACGATCTCTTTGGTTGGTCTAAATATGTAGTCAATCCAATCATCACTTGGATCTGTGACATTCTTCTGAGTGGGGCTGTGATCAGTATTGAATATCAGTGCGATAACTTGAAACGATTGGAAGAAAATTTAAAGAAGAGGGAAAAAGTGCTCAAATCAACCAAAAGTGAGCTAGAATGAACAAATGGAGACTAATATATGAAAGCTAATGGATCATAAATATATTATATAAATCAAAAGGCACACTATAACATGGATCATGGTATATATTGTGTCGAGAATATAATTGCAATTGTTATTTTTGATAGTTGGTGGCTATCAAAAATTAAAATGTTGACTCATCTCCTAATAAGTCACATGTTAACAAATCCTAAGTATCAACGACTTTTCGGTTTACCTACTCTATGTGTAAGACTAATATTAATCTATTCTATGTATATAGAGTAGCCATGTGTATTCATTCAAGGGAAAGAAAAATATAATCACATTTCAAACTAAGAGTAATTATTTATAGCAAAATTGAACACTTGTGACCTTGCACTTGATCTCATAGAAGACCACTGAAGCAGGTGACATCTTGACAGGTAAAACATTTGACGTAAGCTTCTGTGAACAGAGTTTCTAGATGAATCTTATAATAATTTTATGTTAATAGAATTTTCAAGCAAGATGAACTGGGGTAGTTTAACTAAGCCAATTGATTTACCAATCACATGCTGTTTTCTCCTTTGAGAGAGACAATAATAACATCATCGCTAATCGTTGCAAAAAATTGAGAAAATTAAAAAAAAAAATGATCTGTAAACTCGTAGTGACTCAATGGTAACTAAGCTTGTTATTATACAGTGGTGCCAAAAGGCTACTCACTACATGCGTAGAGAAAATTTGCAATTGGATATATAAAAAAATTTAACCACATGATATGTTGTTGGAATAAATTAATAAATATAAATAAACACTCGCAAGATCCACAATCATCATGGGTTAAGTTATTTAGTTTGCCATAGATAAAGCTAGCAAATAATGTTAATTAAGACTTGCAGAGAAATGGATCTATTCTCAATATATCAAAAGTTAATATATACTTTCAAATAACTACCACATTGAAAATTTTTTGTAGAGGTATCATTTGCTTCCTAGAGATTTATAAAAGGTTTGGTGATATATCTAGGTCATTTATTTAAAACTGACATTTATTTCAGATGATCTATCATTTGTGAATCTAAGAGCATATATAAGCATCAGGTAAGAATGGACCTACTAGTCATTAGGACTAGGATAAGGATAAAATCTTAAATGCATGGGTTATAGTTGAGGGAATTATTTGGAATCACTCGTATCTGAATTCAGTGGCAATGCCACTTCTGTTATTTGAAAATAGTGGCTCAGCCACTTCTATTATCTGAGGTTAATGGTTCCTCACTTCTGTCAATTATATCTAGTAGCTCAACCACATTTGTTCTAAAATCCTACGGCTTTGCCGCATCTATATCTACCAAGGAACAAAAATATTTTCACTTGGCCAAATAATTTATCAGGACTATTATTGTTGCTAATAGTGATGACCAATATTATCTTCACATACTATACATAATTAATCTTGGGTTGCCTAAAACCAATTGGTCAATGCATGAGAAGAAGAAATGATTTCCAATGAAAAGAAATTGACAAGAAAATGAATTTAGAAAAAAAACAAGAAATAAAGGTGGGTTTTCTACAAGTAAATACGCACCTCTAAGGTTTAGCTCTTGCCTCTATTGAGCTGCTTTCCTACGTAAAAGAAGAGATCAATCGATCCCATTCTAGCGCATAAAGAAGGGTAAGTTACTTTATATATGAAGATAGAGGCAAGAAACTTGATATAACACACCGTAAAATGAGTAAATTGATTATAGAAGTTAACAACTTATTATATGCAATATATCTATTTAAAATTTAGCTCCCATTACTCAGACACATCATGAATAGGAGGATATAACATATTGGGTGAATACAATATTTTTAACCAATCAACCGATTTTCTTTCCCCATATAGCAGAGCAAATGAATGATACGGGAAAGTTATTAAAGGTAAAATAAGGGAATTTAATTATTTGAAGAAATAATTAACAATCATCCTGAGGTTCCATGGGTTTAATAAATAGCAAATGTTTGGCACACACTTGATATTTCTATGTAATCAATTATGTAGGCTATATTTAATCAAAACTTATTGGATGACCACATAATTAATTAATTTGTCCTTCCTTGAACTTATACTATTTTTTTCCTAACACATACTATCAATAAATTGACATGGTTAATAAATAAATAAGAACAGGATATATATGTTTTTCTGTGATTTTGTTAGATGCATTATATACTTTCAATATAATTATATATATTTAGATACTCAAATATAATTATGAACTAAATACAACATAATATTATATTTCATTTCTCTATATTTTCTTAATAATTTTAGTTATAAATACATTAAATGATTTTATAATTCTTAATTACAAATGTATTATTATACTATATATATGTTAATTAATTTATAATTATATTTGTTGCTTATAGTTAGAGGCTCAAAGCTAGTAATAATAATTTGGGTAAGTTATATATATATATATATAACTTACCCAAATTATTAACCAAAAGAGTTGGAATATTTAAAATTGATGGAATATTTAAACAGAGATTTAAATATTTATCCTATTACCTATCAGCACAATAAATTGCTTACCACTGCAATTTTTTACACCTATTTGAAATTTAAGTTTAATTGTATTAAAATAAAAGAAAAATAACTAGACATTAGCCCATGAGCATTTGTTTATAAAAAAATTTTCAATGTGGTAGTTATTTGAAAGTATATAATAGCTTTTGATATATTGAGAATAGATCCATTTCTCTGCTCTAGTTTAACCAAAGTTCACAAATTATTAATAGGTATTAATAATTTGTCCTAAAGAAAAAGTTAACGTATGAATAAACCCTACTCACTTTTCCATTAAATACCTATTACTATGCAAAGTATTCAAATTACATCCATTTATTAATTACTCCTATTTCCTGTCTCATCAGTTTTATATATATATATATCAAGTGGTAAGCAATTTATTATCCTAATAGGCAATAGGATAAATATTTAAAGCTCTGTTTAAATATTCCCTAAAATAATTTGTAAGTACTAATTAAATCAATAAATATATCCTGTCTCTAGACCAAAATCTCTTGTAAGCATGCTCTCCTAAATTTTTAATTAAGGGTGCAAATAAGTCCTTGAAGTATATCAAAAATTGCAAGAAAGTTTGGGCACAATTGGATTCCCATCGTTTTTAAATGGAACGTTTAAACCCTTATACTTTAACCCGTTAATAACCGTTTACCCTTGCATGTGGGACTCTGTAGTCAGACCATTAAAATCCCTAATCTATGCAATTTTACGTGCCATATAATGCGGTTGTCATCTCTACATCCAACAAATGAACATGCAAAATTTCTACAAGGCATCACATTCTTCCCAAAGAAATTGAAAATTTGACACCTCTCATCATTGTTATACAAGCAATAAATGCACTATAATCATCAACCAATCCTTTTCTCATTTAATTTGACTAAATATGCACTTTTGTTTCAGAGGATGAACAAATTCCACCTCTCCTTGTGAAGAAGCAACCTAAAAGTAAATGGGATGATGAAGATGTGGATGAAAATGATGTAAAGGAGTCATGGGAGGATGAAGATGAACCAGCTCCAATATTGTTTATAAAGTAATCATAATTTGCATTATTTAATATTTAGCAGATAGTTTTCTCTAGCTATATTGATGCACATTAATCCATTAAAAGAAAGAACTTGATTATTTAAATTTCTTTAGGACTCGATATGCCAAAAAAAAAAAAATATTACACCATTAAGGATAGGTACATCCTTAATATTTATAAATACCCATTTTAAAAGTCTCAAGAAATTTTTTTGTGTAAAATAAAATCATTATTGTATTTTATTTTTCTTGTACGATAAACGTTAAAAAGAATAATGTCTTTTTTATTTTTTTTATTCATTTAGTTACAATCCGCACTCTACTTGAAATTTATTAATTTTAAATATAACTCTAGTATCATATACTAAAGCTCATTATTGGTGACATATAAATATATATATATATATATATATATATATATATATATATATATATATATATATATATATATATATACTGTAAGTGTAGATAATGTGGTTAATATATAAAATAATATATGAAGTGCTGCAAAATTTAAAATATATATATATATACTGTAAATGTAGATAATGTGGTTAATATATAAAATAATGTATGAAGTGGTGCAAAATTTAAAAGTATATATATTTTAAATTTTGCACCACTTCATACATTATTTTATATATTAACCACATCATCTACATTTACAGTAACTCCATGAGATATCACCTGAGATAATTAGACTCTAATTGGTCAAACACACGAGTTTATATGATTTTATGTAGAATAGCTTACATAAAAATGACAATCGAATTAACATTTGGGTTCTATATAATTACCATGCAGTTTTTTTTTTAACTGATTTTAACAATCGCAATTGCTTTTCAATGACTTGCTATTCCATGTAACTTGTTTACATAAAATCATTGTTCAATTTATAAAATTATTCAACTGATAAGGTTTATCCAATGGCAGATGTAGAAAAAAAATTTTGTGGGGTCAAAATTTAAGAGTCAATTTACTTTCTATTAGTAAAATAATCATCCACTAAAAAAAAGGTTCAATATATAAATTAATAATATATATATATATATATATATATATATATATATATATATATATATATAAGATAAAAGAGGGGTCAATTGACCCCTCTTTTAGTTTGGTAAATTCGCCATTGTGTTTATCAAGATATATGTGTATCCTATTGTAATTGTAATCTCCTGTACCTATATGTTAGCTATATGTTAGCATATAGCTAGTGTATATCTCATGTATAAGCTATATAGAAACATCTCTCTAATATGGTGACGAGGTAGGTTTTTGGATCGAACACTTACATGGTATCAAAGCCTCATGGCTCTTTTCAATGGCCACCAAACAAAGCTTAGTCACCTCTTCCATGTCTTCTTCTCTCTCTTAGTCCCTACTCAATGTCTCTTAGTTCTTAATTATGAAGTTTACATCCTCTAATTATATTTTGTAGAAAGCGTAGATTCTTCCCTTTCTTAATGGGTATAATCTTGTGAAAAATATAAGCAGTTAGCTATTGAGGGATTAATGAAAGAGATGAGAGAAGGTTGGCTGAATATATTTCTCTATATTATATATATATATATATATATATATATATATATATATATATATATATATATACACACATGATCCACTATTAATGGGATTTGATTTACATTAATGTAGGAGAGAAAATAGGAAAGTATATATACAGAGATATTACAATTAATTAATTTCTTAGCACTCCCCTTCAAGTTAGAGAGTGAATATCATAAAGTCCTAACTTGTTGCGTAGTGCCACAAATTGATCCTTTCCTAAGGCTTTTGTAAAAATATCTGCTAATTGGAACTACGTAGGTACATACGAAGGACTAATCATTCTAGCTTGTAGTTTTTCTCAAACTATATGACAATCTATCTCAATATGCTTTGTATAATCATGAAAAACAAGATATGCTACAATGTGTAAAGCTGCTTGATTGTTACAAATCAATGGTGTAGGAGTTGTTTGAGGAACTTTTAAATCTTGTAATATATAGCGAAGCTAAGTCAGCTTTAAACACGTATTTGCTATTGCTCGATGTTCAGCTTATGCTGATGATCTAGAAATAGTGGTTTGCTTTTTGGATTTCCATGAGATAAGAGAATTTTCAAGAAAAACACAATATCCCATAGTTGATCTTGTTGTTGCACAATAACCTCCTTAATCTGAATCATAAAAGGCTTTCAAAGCAAGATTATTTGTGGAAGGAAATAGTAATCCTTGATCAAGAATACTTTTGAAGTATTTGAGGATTCGTATAGCTACATTCTAGTGAGGTTTCTTGGGCTCATGCATGAATTGACTCAGTGTTCAAACATTATATACAATGTTAGGTCTTATGATAATAAGATAAATTAATCTAACAACTAGTCTTTTATATTTAGTTGGATCACTCAATAATATTCCATCTGTTGGAGTAAGCTTTAAATTCTGTTCCATTGGAAATTCGTCTAGACGTGCACCTAAAAGTCGTGAACCTTGCAAAATGTCTCATGCGTGTTTCCTTTGAGGTATGAAGATGCCTTTCTTTGATCAAGAGAATTCAATACCTAAGAAATATTTCATGTCTCCAAGATCTTTGATACGAGATCTTTTAAGAAGAACACTTTTGAGAAGTTTGATTTCTTGAAAATCATTTCCTGTGAGAAGTATATCATCAACATAGATAAGGATTGTAGCAAATGAGGTACCTTAAGTCTTGGTGAAAAAAGAATAATTAGCTTTTGATTATTGATAACTAGCTTTCTTAAGGGTGTCTGAGAATGTTAAGAACCAATTTCTAAATGCTTGTTTGAGCCTGTATAAGGATTTGTTGAGACGATATATAAGATTCTTCCCCTGTCAATGAAGACCACATGGATGCTCCATATATACTTCTTCATGAAGGAAAGTATTTTGCACATCCAGATAATGAGCAAACCAATTGCAAGCAACAATAATTGTAAGAAGACAACATAGTGTAGTGAGCTTGGTTGTAGTAGAAAAAGTTTCCTACTAATCCATACCCTCAATTTGAGTATATCCTTTAGCAATAAGGCGTGCCTTGTACTATTCAATAGTGCCATCAGATTTGTATTTGAATTTCTAAACCCATTTGCATCCTATGGGTTTATGACTAATAGAAAGGAGAACCAAATTCCAAAAGTTATTTTGCTATAGTGCTTCTAATTTTACACTCATAGCTTATCGCAATGTAGATCAAGGATAGCTTGAGCATATGATTGAGGCTTGGTATAACCTATAATGTTAGCTAAAAAGGTACAATGGATAGAAGACATATAAGAGTGTGAAAGAAAATGTGAAAGAGGATACTGAGTACCTGATTCAAAAATGGTTTCCGTGGTGGGGTGATAAACTTGGCAATACATCATTAGTTTTTATGCCATGTCAGAGGAAGCTGATGAAGAGTTGATTATCATAGAGGATTAATTGACTAAGTTAAAGGTTCTGAAGAGGTTAAACTAGGTGTAATGATTTCAATTGAGGATAAGTGTATGGGAGTTTAAGCGGGATTAGAAGAGGTTTTAGATGCAGTGGGTTTAGCTAAGTTAGAATGCATGGAAGGTGAATCTATAAGCTGGGGTTAAAGAGTTGGAGTATTTGTGGAAGTAGGCACATGTATGAGAGATGTCAATTCAATGGGCTGGGGTTGGTTAGGTGGAGCTTTGTGGGATAGAATGGTGTATAGGGCAACGTGTCCATGATATTAAGAGACAATTGAGGTGACTCTATATGGAAATTTTGTGTTTTTGAAAGAAAAGGGAAGGTATTTTCAAAAAATTCACATCCTGATTGAACAAAAATTTTTTGGTCTCCAAATCATAAAGTTTGTATCCTTTTTTACTAGTAAGGTACCCAATAAAGATGTAATGTCTGGCACGAGAATCGAATTTCTGAGTACGATTACCAATAATTGCATAACATAAATAATCAACAACTTTCAAGTAATCTAATGATGGTGGACAATTATATAGTAATTCAAGTGGTGATTTAAAAGACACTAATGGTGATGGTAATCGATTAATAAGGTAGATAGTAATCAATATACATTCCCCCCAAAATGTAAGAGGTAAATTGGAATGGAAACATAGTGCTTGTGCTACAGTTAAACATATCAATGTTTGCGCTCCACTACCTCATTTTGTTGTGGAGTAAAAATAAAAGTATGTTGAAATTCAATGCCATGGGATTGAAAGAATTTTCACATGGACAAGAATTCTTTGCTATTATCTACACTGATGATTTTAACTTGGGCATGAAATTGAGTATGAATAAAGGTAATAAAAGATTATAAAAGGTTTTGAGTTTTAGACTTATATTGCATAAGAAATGAGTGCATCTTGTAAAATCATCCACAATGGTAAGGAAAAAATAAGCTCCCGAATGTGTGGGCACTTAGTGTGGCCCCCCAAATGTCACAATGTAGTAATTTAAATGAAGCATGAGTTGAAATAGAACTTGAAGGAAACAGAAGTCTACTTTGTTTGGCCATAGGATAAATACTGCAATTATTATCACATAAAATATAATGAAAAGATAATAATAAGGAGACTAATTTAAGACAAAAAGAAGATGGGTGCCCTAGAAACATGTGCCATAAGTGTGAAGGTTAAGAAACTTAATGAGAAATAGGATTTTATTGTATTAATGACATGTAATAGAGACATCATGCTGTTTACCCGAGCCAATCATCCTCCTTATAGCCAAGCCCTGCAAAACACAAAAAGTGGGAAACAAAATGGCATAACAATTTAGGGAAGTGATGAGTTTGCTTACAGACATCAAATTTAAACAAAAAGAAGGGAGACATAAAACATTGTCTAAGGTGATACCTAGATTAAATGGTATTGTGACAGCAGAAGTGATTGAAGCAAAAGACCTAGTAGGTAAGTTAACAATTGGTATAGGAGAGGATTTTGTTTGAGTGAAAGTGTGAAATCAAAAGTGATGTGGTTAGTAGCTATGCTATCCAAAATCCAAGGCTTAGTGAATACATAATTAATTAAAGCATTTTGAAAAAGAGACAGCCTACAACATTTGCATAAACATCATTTTTACCCGAAGCATGATTTTTATTCATTTTGGACACAATTAAGCAATTTATTGAAGTTGGACTATTGTAAGTCCATGTAAAGTGCTATTGATGTCTTGTGAATGGACCCTATATGTAGATTGAGAGGTTTATGTCAATGAATTTCCTTGAGGTTCGCGTTGTTATTGTTGTTGACTACCTTGGGTTCTTGTATTTTTGAAAGTCCATTGGCCAATTTTAATTTTGCATCTATCTTCAGTATGGCCTTTTTTATCATAGTATTTGCAATGGAATTTTAGAGTCTGACAATTCTCAATTATATGGCCTTCTCTATTGCAGTGATCACAGTACTTGTCTTTTGATTTATCTGAAAAATTATTTGGATGACTCCAAGGAGCTGCGATGGAAAAATTTTTAATAGGGTCTGATGTCATCTAATATTGGGTTTCTTCTTGAAGAAAAAGGGAATAGGCTTGGCGTACATTTGGTAATGGTGACATCATGAGCATATTTGTGTGAACAACATTATAGGTATCATTGAGACCCATGAGGAATTCCATTAGACAGTCATGTTCCCTTTTCTCATTATGTGCTCTCATTTGATTACAAGTGGGTAAACTTCAATATGTTTCTTATTCATCCCAAAGGCCTTTAAATTTTATGAAATAAGTTGAGACTATCATGGTACCTTATGAGAGGGAGGCCAATGATTTTTGAATTTGATGGATTGTTAGTGCATTCTTTTATGAGAATTGATCTTTGAAATCTTCCAATACTTGAGAGGCATATTTGGCATGAACCACTCCTTTTGCTAGATCTAGTTCCACTAAATGAGTAATCCATAATGAAATCATGTTGTTGCATTAGTTCCACAACACATATTTTATTGGTTGATCTGTTTCTGAGGGCGGTTGAATGGTTTCATTGACGAAACCAATTTTATTCTTTATTCTAAGAGCATGAATCATGGATTTACTCTAAGATGGATAATTGGAGCTGTTCACTTTTATTGGAATAAGCATGTGACTGGGATAGTCAGAGTGATGAAAAAAATATGGATTTGATAAATCATATTGATACTGCTATTGCTGGAGCTTTTATTTGTTGATTGGGACTTTTTTTTGTGGTGTTTTGTTTTCATTTGACATTTAGTTGGATCAATAATCAGGCACTAGAAAGGTTGCTCTGATACCATGAAAAAAAAACAAGCAGTTAGTTGTAGAGGGATTAAGGAAAGAGATGAGAAAAGGTTTGCTGAATATATTTCTTTACATTAACAGAGTACAGATATATATGCACAAACATACCAATCAATCCTGCCTATCTCTAAGACATGGATGATGTGATCCACTATTAGTGTGTTTTGATTTACGTTAATGTAGGACAGAAAATAGGAAAGTAAATATAAAGAGATATTATAGTCAATTAATTTCTTAACATCTTGCGAATCATGTCTCTCCCAACTTTAATTGCATCCATTAATCATTGATAATCATCCCAATCCTGCCACTACTAACCATTGATAATAAACTCAATCCTGCTTATTTACAGTGACACTAAACAAGATCTATCACGCCCCTTACCCATCTACTGTATAGCCGAGCAAGAAGTGCCACATTCGGTGCCGGAGCACCCTATCTTGTTTTATCATATCTATTATAAACTTTTGATGTCATTTAAAACATGTATTCTATGTGTAGAAATTTTTTTTTTTTATATCTTATTTCTGTGGAGACCCGGACAGAGCCTCTCATATTTTATTAGCATCTGGCGGTTTCCACTAATTACCTGTTAACATGTCCATATTCATTTCACACATTTCCATATCATATTCTCTTGTATCATATCATTTACAATTATTTATGAGATCTAAAAATGAAGTATCATCTATTGCATTCATATAGAAATTCATAGATAATAAATTACAAGTTTTCATTTCACTCTCAAAGTTTAATTACAAGTCCAAAATGAAATATATCACGACTAGACATAATGAACCAAAATACTAGTCTATACATGGGCCCTACCAAAATACAAAAAACCAGTGAGGTGACTCTGGACAGTGGCAGATCTAGTCAGAGCTCTATTAGTGCACTACTGGTGCTGCTGCTGCGGCTAATCTCCAGTACCTACGCGATGGAAAACCAACACGCTAAGCATAACGCTTAGTAGTACATAATTTATAATAACAATAATTTAACAATTGAAATAATATCCGTAAATCATAATTTCTGGGTCTTTTATATTTTTATTGCTCTTTGGAAGTAATTAATATTATCGGGATCTTTTATCATTACTTATTGTATTTTAAGTCTTAATTAATTTTTGTCAGTGCCCAAGAAACCTACAACAAATTATAAAAGCTGGATGCACGGGTGTATACTGGTTAGACAGCTATATGTCTATCCAGTATACGTCTGTCAGGCACGAGGCCAGCTGTCAGGCACGAGACCCGCTGTCACGCTTGTAAAGCTAGAATTAAAGTAGGCACAATGGCTAGTAAGTAGGCATATAGCCTGTAGAACAATCATACCAGACATATTTTATCAGTTTATAATTTTCTCGGTAGGCAGTACTGCTATCTGTAGTCTCTAATTGGTATACCAATTTATCCAAACTAAATAAATAAGTCTAGGTATATTATGGAAAATTAAATATTTTTAATTATTTTAGCACTATTCACTGTTACTATTTTCTGGTACTATTCAGTGGTACCATTAATTTCATATTAATAGGATATTAGTCCCAATTTACATTTTCATATCATTTTTTAATATTTAATTAGCCTTATGAGTATTTTAATTATCATATATAGCATTTTTCCCACGAATCTTTCTTTAGGTTCATTTTGATGTGTTATTTTTATCTAAGAATTTGACTAGGTTAGGATGTCTATTTGGTCATACTTCCTTCATAACAAATGCTCCTCTATATTTAAACTTAAATTTTAGTTTTTGAATCACTGAATTTGGGATTATAGAATTCAAGTTATGGTCAAAATACCATAACTGGTCCCTTTGCCTCTAAGCTGTCCAGAATTTACAATTCCTGGTTAATAAATTTTGACCCATCATTTGATCATTTTAAGGTCATTTTTAGACTTAGGTTCCTTCACAAGATATGTTTCTCTATGTCTTAGGGACTCCTAGGTATAATTTCATAATTTTTAAAGCTGGGTATAGTGAGTTATGGTCAATGTATTGACCTGGACTCTCAATCCTATAAAGGCAATAATCAAATTTCAGGGCAGTATATTTGACCCTATTTGTAGGGTCTTTACACTTAGAATTTAGCAAAGGTGTCTAAATCAATGTTGTAGCCCTAAGTATCATGTTTCCAGATCATATTGGCACATCTCAAATGGAATTTCCTAGTGGAAGTTATGGCCAAATGAACACACGGGTATCAAATGGCATTCTGGGTTCAACTTAACATTTTCCAGATTTCAATTCCTAATTTTGACTAATATTTTGCCTAGGATGCAATGGTTTCTAGAGCTTGGTCAAAACATAAAAATTGTTGTGCTATGTCTTATAAAACTTTTGGCACTAGTTTCAACCAATTTGTAGCTTTGGAAACCAAGTTATGATATTTTTGCCAAAACTGGTCAAGCATACCAAAGGAACAGTATTTTGGACAATTTCTAGGTTGGCAATTTTAGTGACCCAACTTGTGCTAACAATTTGACTTGGTTAAAGGCAAAACTGGATCAACTGGTCTTCATAAAAAGTGTAGCCCTATGTCTAAGCTTTCCATTGATGTAAAATTTTTGGTCATTTGGACCAGTATAGAGAGAGTTATGACCAAATGAACACGTACTGTTCATTTGGTCATTTTCTGGGTTTCAGTGTCTGGTCATCCGGGTTTGGGTAGAGAATTGGTCATGATTTGGCAAAATTTGAGCATAGTGTCTACATGAAAAATGGGCTATTTTGAGTTTATTTTCACCTCCAATTGGCCTCATACCAATTGGAGTCACACATTTTCAGTTATGGGTCAATAAACCCATTGGACTCATTGAGTCCAAACCTGTAGAAAATTGAACACTCCCAATATCTCAATCCCTTCAACTTCCTTACTTCAATTTGCATGAAATACACTTCTATAAGCAGCAATCTCAACTCAATAGGTCAATTTCAATATTTACACCAAGTTCTCAAGCATTTACACAAACCCTAGTTTTCAAAGTTTTAAATTTACAAAAACACTACACAATCAAACACCCAAACATTTCAACTTATCACACATTCTCATGGAACCATTTTTCATCACTTAAAAGCAATAAACTTCAAGTTCCATGGCTGCGAAAAATTCAAGAGTTCTTTCCTCTAGATTTTCTTTATGTTTTAATGATATTTATGCTTGGCTAAACATGCTTTTCATGTTTAATAAAGAGAAGAAAAGGGATTAGTGCACTAACCTTACTTGAGCTTCCCTAACTTCAATTTTCTTACTTCCAATGGGTGTCTATAGCTTCCTTAGGTTGTGGGGAGTGTTTTTTGTGAAGTGGGCTATGGTTTTTGGTGTGTAGAAGCTTGGAAAATCAAGCTTGGAAGCTTGACAACAATGGAGGAAATAAGGGACCAAGGGTGGCGGCAATATGAAGGAGAGAGAGAGAAAGAGTGGAGAAGAAGATGGTGTTTGGTGGCTTTTGTCTCTTATGACTATATATATATATATATATATATATAGTCATAAGAGACAAAAGCCACCAAACACCATCTTCTTCTACTTAAATTGTTTTAAATTTTCATAAGCTTTTCTTTTCTTTTCTTTTCTTTCCTTTTCCTTTCTTTTCTTTTCTTTTCTTTTCTTCTTCTTTCTTTTCTAATTCAATTTATAAAGTTTTAATTCATACTAATTATTTTAATTCTCTAAATTTTTTAATTTGACATTTAGGTCAAAATTCACCTTTGAGGGTGAAATGACCAAAATGCCCTTAGTAGTGCATATTGGATTATTTTTATTATTTTTGTACCAATTTATAAATTCTGTAAATTTTAATTTATTTTTCTCTACATTTTTCCTATATTTTCTTAACATTTATTTCTTCAATTTATACCTCCTCACTATAGTCTAGGTGTAGTTCCAGACATTTTGACTGCCCGAATAGACATTAGTTGTTGGAACAGTAAAATGTACAGACTACCTATGGTGAGGGCGTTACAATTCTTCCCCTCTAATAGAAATTTAGCCCTCGAAATTTATCTAATGTGAAGAGCTGAGGGAACTACTGGCTCATCGTCTCCTCGCTCTCCCATGTCGTTTCTTCCGTGTTGTGGTGTCTCCACAAGACTTTCACTAGTGGGATCCTCTTATTTCTGAGTTCTTTCACTTCCCGTGCCAAGATTCTGATTGATTCTTCTTCATATGTCAAATTAGGTTGCACAATTATCTCCTCTGCAAAAATGACATTTGAAGGATCTGATCTGTATCTGCTGAGCATCGACACATGGAATACACTGTGGATCTTGTCCAACTCAAGTGGTAAAGCTAGCCTATAGGCTACTGGACCCACACACTCAATGACATCGTATTGACCAATAAACCTAAGACTCAACTTACCCTTCTTACCAAATCTCAGCACTTTCTTCCAAGGTGATACCTTAAGAAACACCTTATCGCCAACCTCATACTCTATATCCTTTCTCCTCGGGTCGGCATATGACTTCTGTCTGTCCGAGGCGACTTTCAAATTGTCTCTGATGAGTTTCACTTTTTCCTCTGTCTGTCTCACTAAATCTGGGCCCACTACTTTCTCCTCACCTATTTCTGTCCAGCATAAGGGAGTCCTACATCTCCTCCCATACAATGCTTCATATGGAGCCATTTTTATACTGCCTTGATAGCTATTGTTGTAGGAAAACTCTACCAAAGGAAGATACTTCTCCCAACTTCCTTCAAAATCAATGATGCAGCTTCTCAACATATCCTCCAATACCTATCACGTGATTCATGTCATTTTTAGTAGTCATTTAATATCTATAATAATTTACTAGGTTCTAAGGGTTACCTAAATCACCTATTCTGACTGTCCATCCATCTGTGGATGAAAAGCTATACTGAAGTGTAGTCAAGTGCCTAAAGACTCCTGTAGCCTCTTCCAAAACCTTGAAGTAAATCTCGAGTCTCGATCATATATGATCGATATTGGCACTCCATGTAGCCAGACTATCTCATCTATGTAAATTTCTGCAAATCTCTCTAATGAGTAGTCGGTTCTAACTGGTAGGAAATGAGCTAACTTGGTCAATCTATCCACAATCACCCATATAGTACCATGCTTCCTCTGTGTCAATGGTAGCCCAGTCACAAAATCCATGGTGATGCAGTCCCATTTCCACTCTGGTATGGATATAGGTTGCAACAACTCTGATGGAACCTGATGCTCAGCCTTAACCTGTTGGCATGTCAAACATCTAGTCACAAAATCACCAATCTTTTTCTTCATTCCAGGCCACCAATAATGTGTTTTCAGGTCTTGGTACATCTTGGTACTTCCTGGGTGCATAGCATGGAAGCTACTGTGCACCTCTTTCAAGATATTCTTCTTCAGTTCCTCATCTCTTGGTGCACATATTCTGCCTTTATAATACAGGCACCTATCTCCTTTCAACTCATAGTCAGTCTCCTTCCCCTCTTGAGTTCTGCCCATAATAGTTAGCAACTTTTCATCTCTTAACTGTGCTTCTTGTATTTGCTATAGCAAGTTTGGCTTTACAAGCAACTCAGCCAAAATTACCCCATCCTGTGCTAAAGAAAACCGAGCATTCAATGCTCTCAAAGCCATCATAGACTTCCTGCTTAGGGCGTCAGCCACTACATTTTCCTTCCCAGGATGGTAGTCGATCACACAGTCATAGTCTTTAAGGAATTCAATCCATCTCCTCTCTCTCAGATTGAGTTCCTTCTGAGTTGGCAAGTACTTTAGACTCTTGTAATTAGTGTAGATGTAACACTTCTCACCATATAGGTAATGCCTCCATATCTTCAATGCAAATATTATTGCCGCCAATTCAAGATCATGAGTTGGGTAGTTCTTTTCATGTGGCTTTAGCTGTCTAGAAGCATAGGCAACTACTTTCCCTTCCTGCATCATAACACACCCAAGCCCATTGTGAGAGGCATCACTGTAGATCACATAGTCTTTCTCTGACTCTGGCTGTGTGAACACTGGAGCTTCTGTAAGCATAGCCTTCAGCTTCTCAAAGCTGGTTTGACATTTATCATTCCAATCAAACTTTGCATTCTTATGCAGTAACTTAGTCAGTGGGGCTGCTATAAGGGAAAATCCCTTCACAAATCTCCTATAGTATCCAGCTAACCCCAAAAAGCTTCTAACTTCTGTTACATTTTTGGGAGGCTTCCATTCAACTATTGCTTCAATCTTCTTTAGATCTACCCTGATTCCATCTGCTGACACAATGTGTCCAAGGAAGGATATCTCATCTAACCAGAAGTCATACTTAGACAACTTGGCATACAACTACTTTTCTCACAGTATCTGTAGTACTACTCTCAAGTGTTCATCATGCTCCTCCCAGTTCTTAGAATATACCAATATATCATCTATAAAGACTACAACAAACTGATCCAAGTAGGGATGAAAGATGTGGTTCATTAGGTCTATAAAAGTTGCTAGTGCATTTGTCAGCCCAAATGGCATCACTAGAAACTCATAGTGTCCATACCGGGTCCTAAAAGCAGTTTTAGGAACATCTGTCTCCTTCACTCTTAACTGGTGATAGCCAAATCTAAGATCTATCCTGGAAAATACTCCAGCTCCCCTTAACTGATCAAACAGGTCATCTACCCTAGGTAAAGGGTATTTGTCTTTCACAGTCACCTTATTCAGCTGCCGGTAGTCTATACATAGCCAAAGGGTACCGTCCTTCTTCTTCACAAATAGCACTGGTGCTCCCTAGGGTGACACACTAGGGCGTATGAAGCCCTTGTCTAGTAGCTCCGGTAACTGAACTTTTAACTCTCTCGGTTCAGTAGGTGCCATCCTATATAGAGCAATGGACATCGGTGCAGTACCTGGCATAACCTCTATGGCAAACTCCACTTCTCTATCGGGTGGCAAACCCGGCAACTCTTCCGAAAACACATCCAGAAAATCACATACAGTGGGGATCTCCTACATGCTTGGGCTAGTCTTCCTGTTGTCAACCACATGTGCTAAGAAAGCCTTGCAGCCCTTTCTTATCAATCTCCTAGCTGTTGTGGCTGATATGATGGTGGAAAGACAACCCGTTCCTTCACCCACAACTGTAACCTCATCCCCATCTACTGTCTTTAGTGACATCCTCTTTAGCTGATAATCTACCATCGCCTGATGACGTGATAACCAGTCCATACCCAATATCACATCGAACTCATGGAATGGTAGCTCAACCAAGTCAACTAAAAACTCATACCCTTGTATTTTCAGAGGACAACCCTTGTAGACCTTTCTCACCATGATACTATGGCCTAAAGGGTTTGTGACTTGTATGTCCTCCTCTAGCTCCTCTACTTGTACCCCTCTATCAACTGGTGGTGTGATACACACATATGAATGTGTGGAACCCGGATCAATCAATGCACATACTAGCAGGTCATAAAAAGAAAATGTACCTCTAATGACATCAGCTGGTTCTGGCTCATCTCAAGCTCTCACAGCATAAGCACATGGTGCTACCCTAGTCTCCTGCCTCTGCACTATCTCTATAGTAGGCCTCTGTGATGTACCAGTTGTATCAGGCCTCGTAGGTCTCCTACCCCTCTGTGCTGCTAGGGAAAACCTCTCTATTTGAGGTGGAGCAGTGGGAGCACTAGCGTTCCTCTGTGGACAATCCTTTAGGAAGTGATCCGTAGACCCACATCTGAAACATCCAGCCGTCAACAATCTGCACCCTCCTCTGTGGGGTCTACCACATGTACACAAGCGGGTGGTGGGGCTGATCCTCGTGTAGCTACACCAGGTGAACTACACACTGATGCACCAGACTATCCTCCTCCTCTCCTTGGAGCAAACTGAGACTTCTGTTTCTTGCCCTAACCCTGAGACTCCTTGGACTTTTTACTACTGGTGTCTACTGAACCGGACTGACCAGATCCAGAACTGTCACGACCCAGGGATGGGGTTGGGACGTGCTTGTTCAACCAGCTACGCACTGGGGTGGAAACTTCGTGTCCCACATCGGAAATGGGAAGAAAAGATTTGGGCCATATATGTGGGAGCCTTCCTCACCTGGTCAGCGCGCTTTTGGGAATGAAACCTCCTAAGGGACAAATCCGTGAGGCCCATGGGTCAAAGCGGACAATACTAACTGGAGAAGGATCAGGCTGTTACAATTTGGTATCAGAGCTGGACTCCCTCTAGTACGGTGTGTGGTGCGAGGACGCACCAGGCGGAAGCTGGTGGGCTTGTCACGACCCAGGGATGGGGTTGGGACGTGCTTGTTCAACCAGCTACGCACTGGGGTGGAAACTTCGTGTCCCACATCGGAAATGGGAAGAAAAGATTTGGGCCATATATGTGGGAGCCTTCCTCACACAGTCGTAGCTTTTGGGAATGAAACCTCCCAAGGGACAAATCCGTGAGGCCCATGGGTCAAAGCGGACAATACTAACTGGAGAAGGATCAGGCTGTTACAAGAACCCTCTTACGTAGCCTATCCTTTATGGACTACTCTTCATTTCTGACTCTCTCCACATCAAGGGCTGATGCTACTAACAGAGAGAAATCTATGAAGTGGCGAGATGTCACTATCAACCTGATGTTATCATTCAGTCCATCCTCAAATCTTCTGCATTTATCAACCTCTATCGGCATCAACTCCAATGCATATCCACTAATTCTCATGAATTCCTGCTCATATTCGGAGATTGTTAGCTGCCTCTGTCTCAGTGCCAGGAATTCTCTCCTTCTGGCCTCCAAGTACACATGACTGATGTATTTCTTTCTGAATGCAGCCAGAAAGAACTCCCAGGTGATCTATGCAAGCTGTACTACTCTAGATACTGTCACCCACCATCTATATGCATCCTCCTATAGCAGTGACAGAGCACACTCTAACTGCTGCTCTGGGGTGCAGTGCAACTGCTGCAATACCCTCTCTATCCTCTCTAGCCAATACTCTGCTGCGGCTAGATCATCATCCCTCTTACCTCTGAAGTCAACTGCCCCATACTTCCACAGTCTCTCTAGTGGAGATCTGTGTACAGGTTGTGGCTGTGGGGGTGGAGGTAGCTGTACAGGTGGTGGTGGTGGTGGTAGTGGCTATGGCTGTGGAGATGGAGGTGGCTGTAGCTGAGGAATGGCTCCGGCGACCTGACGGAATAGCTGTATCATCTGTTCATAGAAGGCCTGCTATGCCCTACTCACAGTACCTCGAGATGACTCTACTCTACTACCACTTCTCCCTCGACTAGGAGCAGGTGCGGGTGTGTAACTCTCTACTTCCTCCTCTATCGATCCTGGAGGTCCGTGCTCTAAAGGATCAGATGCCATCGATCCTATAAAATAGACAAAGAACATATCTGCATTAGTGTCACCTCGACTCTATTTAAAGGCCCATGCATGTGATGCACTCTATCTATTTCTAACTATTTACGTCTAGGACCGCCTAAACCTCTACTCTGATACCACTAAATTGTGATGCTCCTTACTCGTCCACTGTATAGCCGAGCAAGAAGTGCCACATTCAGTGCTGAAACACCCTATCTTGTTTTATAATATCTATTGTAAACTTTTGATGTCATTTAAAATATGTATTCTATGCGTAAATTTTTTTTTTTATATCTTATTTTTGTGGAGACTCGGACAGAGCCTCCCCTGTTTTATTAGCATCTGGCGGGTTCCACTAATCACCTGTTAACATGTCCATATTCATTTCACACATTTCCATATCATATTCTCTTGTATCATATCATTTACAATTATTTATGAGATCTAAAAATGAAGTATCATCTATTGCATTCATATAGAAATTCATAGATAATAAATTACAAGTTTTCATTTCAATCTCAAAGTTTAATTACAAGTCCAAAATGAAATACATCACGACTAGACATAATGAACCAAAATACTAGACTATACATGGACCCTACCAAAATACTAAAGACCGGTGAGGTGACTCGACGCGATGGCGGATTTGGTCGAGCTCACGCTGCACTCATCAGTGCGGCTGCTGCGGCTGATCTCCAGTACCTACGCGATGGAAAACCAACGCGCTAAGCAGAATGCTTAGTGGTGCATAATTTATAATAATAATAATAATTTGGCAATTGAAATAATATCTGCAAATCATAATTTCTGGGTCTTTTATATTTTTATTACTCTTTGGAAGCAATTAATATTATCGGGATCTTTTATGATTACTTATTGTATTTTAAGTCTTAATTAATTTTTATCAGTGCCCAAGAAACCTATAACAAATTATAAAAGCTGGATGCACGGGTATATACTGGTTAGACAGCCATATATGTCTATCCAGTATACGTCTGTCAGGCAAGAGGCCAGCTGTCGGGCACAAGATCCACTGTCAAGCTTGTAAAGCCAAAATTAAAGTAGGCACAATGGCCAGTAAGTAGGCATATAGCCTATAGAACAATCATACTAGACATATTTTGTCAGTTCATGATTTTCTCGATAGGCAGTACTGCTATCTGTAGTCCCTAATTGGTATACCAATTTATCCAAACTAAATAAATAAGTCTAGGTATACTATGGGCAATTAAATATTTTTAACTATTTTAACATTTTTCACTGTTACTATTTTCTGGTACTGTTCAGTGGTACCATTAATTTCATATTAATAGGACATTTGTCCCAATTTACATATTCATATCATTTTTAATATTTAATTAGCCTTATGAGTATTTTAATTATCATATATAGCATTTTTCCCATGAACATTTCTTTAGGTTCATTTTGATGTGTTATCTTTATCTAGGAATTTCACTAGGTTAGGATCTATATTTGGTCACGTCTTAATTAATTTTTATCAGTACCCAAGAAACCTATAACAAAATATAAAAGCTGGATGCGCGGGTGTATACTGGTTAGACAGCCATATATCTATCCAGTATACGTCTGTCAGGCACGAGGCTAGCTGTCAGGCACAAGAACCGCTGTCAGGCTGGTAAAGCCAGAATTAAAGTAGGCACAATGGCTAGTAAATAGGCATATAGCCTGTAGAACAATCATACCAGACATATTTTGTCAGTTCATGATTTTCTTGGTAGGCAGTACTGCTATCTGTAGTCCCTAATTGGTATACCAATTTATCCAAACTAAATAAATAAGTCTAGGTATACTATGGGCAATTAAATATTTTTAATTATTTTAGCACTATTCACTGTGACTATTTTCTGGTATTGTTCAGTGGTACCATTAATTTCATATTAATAGGACATTAGTCCCAATTTACATATTCATATCATTTTTAATATTTAATTATCCTTATGAGTATTTTAATTATCATATATAGCATTTTTCCCGTGAACCTTTCTTTAGGTTCATTTTCATGTGTTATATTTATCTAGGAATTTCACTAGGTTATGATGTCTATTTGGTCACACTTCCTTCATAACAAATGCTCTTCTATGTTTAAAATTGAATATTAGTTTTTGAATCTCTAAATTTGCGGTTATAGAATTCAAGTTATGGTCAAAATACCATAACTGATCCCTTTGCCTTTAAGCTGTCCAGAATTTACAATTCCTGGTCAATAAACTTTGACCCATCATTTGATCATTTTATGGTCATTTTTATACTTAGGTTCCTTCACAAGATATGTTCCTCTATGTCTTAGGGACTCCTAGGTACAATTTCATAATTTTTCAAGCTGTGTATAGTGAGTTATGGTCAATGTATTGACCTCAACTCTCAATCCTATAAAGGCAAAAACCAAACTTCAAGGCAGTATGTTTGACCCTCTTTTTAGGGTATTTACACTTAGAATTTGGCAAAGGTGTCTAAATCAATGTTGTAGCCCTAATTATCATGTTTCCATATCATATTGGCACATCTCAAATGGAATTTCCTAGTGGAAGTTATGGCCAAATGAACACACGGGTATCAAATGGCATTCTGGGTTCAACTTAACATTTTTCAGATTTCAATTCCTAACTTTGACTAATATTTTCCCTATGATAAAATGGTTGCTAGAGCTTGGTCAAAGCATAAAAATTGTTGTGCTATGTCCTATAAAACTTTTGACACTAGTTTCACTCAATTTGCAGCTTTGGAGACCAAGTTATGGCATTTTTGCCAAAACTGGTCAAGCATACCAAAGGAATAGTATTTTGGACAATTTCTGGGTTGGCAGTTTTAGTGACCCAACTTGTGCTAACAATTTGACTATGTTAAAGGCAAAACTGGGTCAAGTGGTCTTCATGAAAAGTGTAGCCCTATGTCTAAGCTTTCCATTGATGTAAATTTTTGGTCATTTGGATCAGTATAGAGAGAGTTATGACCAAATGAACACATAATGTTCATTTGGTCAATTTATGGGTTTTAGTGTCTAGTCATCCGGGTTTGGGCAGAGAATTGGTCATGATTTTGGCAAAATTTAGGCATGGTGTCTGCATGAAAAATGGGCTATTTTGAGTCTATTTTCGCCTCCAATTGGCCTTATACCAATTGGAGTCACACATTTTCAATTATGGGTTAATAAACCCACTGGAGTCATTGAGTCCAAACCTACAGAAAATTGAACACTTCCAATATCTCAATTCCTTCAACTTCCTTACTTCAATTTGCATGTAATACACTTCTATAAGCAACAATCTCAACTCAATAGGTCAATTTCAATATTTACACCAAGTCCTCAAGCATTTACGCAAACCCTAGTTTTCAAAGTTTTAAATTTTCACAAACACTATACAATCAACACCCAAATATTTCAACTCATCACACATTCTCATGGAACCATTTTTCATCACTTAAAAGCAACAAACTTCAAGTTCCATGGCTGCCAAAAATTCAAGGGTTCTTTCCTCTAGATTTTCTTTTTGTTTTAATGATATTTATGCTTGGATAAACATGCTTTTCATGTTTAATAAAGAGAAAAAAGGGATTAGTGCACTAACCTTACTTGAGCTTCCCTAACTTCAATTTTCTTGCTTCCAATGGGTGTCTATAGTTTCTTTAGGGTGTGGGGAGTATTTTTTTGTGAAGTGGGCTATGGCTTTTACTGTCTGGAAGCTTGGGAAATCAAGCTTGGAAGCTTGACAACAATGGAGGAAATTAGGGACCAAGGGTGGCGGCAATATGAGAGGGAGAGAGAGAGAAAGAGTGGAGAAGAAGATTGTAACACCCTAGGCAAATCCCACATCGACAAAACACGGGAGAGATGCTGGGTTCATAAGATGGAGGTTCCTAACCCCTATTGACGCGTTTTAAAACCGTGAGGGCTTCGGCCCAGAGCGGACAATATCACTAGTGGGCCGGGCCATTACATTTGACTAAATGTGACGCCCCTTACCCGTCTACAGTATAGCCGAGCAAGAAGTGCCACATTCGGTGCCGGAGCACCCTATCTTGTTTTATCATATCTATTGTAAACTTTTGATGTCATCTAAAACATGTATTCTATGTGTAGAATTTTTTTTTTTTTATATCTTATTTCTGTGGAGACCCGGACAGAGCCTCCCTTATTTTATTTTCTCTAATTTTTTTTTAACATCTTTAATGTCATTTTTACCTAAATAAACCTTAAATTTGGTCCCAAAATTATTTCCCATATTTATTAAATTTTCTTAACATTTATTCCTTCAATTTATGCCTCTTCACTATAGTTTAAGTGTAGTTCCAAACATTCTGACTGTCCGAACAGATATTAGTCGTCAGAACAGTAAAATGTACGGACTACCTTTGGTGAGGGCGTTACAATTCTTCCCCTCTAAATGAAATTTCGTCCTCGAAATTTACACAGTGTAATTAATCGAGGGACAGCTATCTCCTTGTCTTTTCACCTTTTTGTGTTATAATACTTTACTTTTTTTTTTTTAGTCTGTCTTATTAATCCTAGTTCTACAATCTTATCCTTATCTCGATTTACTATTGGAAATACGTAGCTCTACACAATAGTCCCAAGTCGATACTGTAATCTGCAGCTTACAGCACAAACATCAAGAGCATTGCATAGTTACCACGGTATATCCCAATATACTATCTCTTTTTTTTTTTTTTTTCAACCAGTTCTGTGCTCATCTTCTTTCATCTCACATACAGCCTCCTTCTCATTTCCATTTATTATCTTTAACACGATCCTTTTCGGTTGATAATCTACAATCATTTGGTGACCTAAAGGTTTGGTGACAAGTATGTCATCTTCTGACCCATCTATTGGTATCCTCTTTCAACAGGAGGTACAATGCATATATAGGGGTGAACATAGTTAGGGTCTATCAATACATACTTAAAGGTATTATAATTAGAGAATATACCTCTAACAACGTCTACTGTGTCCTGCTCCTCTCGAGCCATAGTGTACACATTGGGTGCTACTTCAACCTCGGGTTGTTCTATAGTCTCGAAGCTCTCGTGATGTACCGGCTATCTCTGGTCTCATTGGTCTTCTACCCTCTGCATCGTGGGGCAGACCTCTGAGTCTGCGGTGGAGCTGTGGGAGCACTCCTCCGTGGGCAATCTCTCAAAAAATGCTCTGTGGACCCACATCTGAAACATCCACCCGTTAGCAATCTACACTTTCCTCTGTGGTTCTTCCCACAATGTGTACAAACTGGCATCGGCGTTGATCTCCGTGCTATAGGACCCATGAGTGCCAATTGATACACCGTTTGACCTCCTCTCCTCGGGGTAAATTGGAACCTCTGCCTCTGTTCTCTGCTCTGAATCTGACCCTCAGACCCCCTGGGTCTCTTGCTCTCTGTAGCAATCGCTACTGGATGGCAGTCCGGACCCTCTCTTCTTGCCGCTTGTCCCTCTGAATCGCTCATCATTTCTAACTCTCTCTGGGTCCTATATCTTGTTTGGGAGGTGGTGGCATAGCTCTAGTGACCTGACAGAGCAATTGAGTCATTTGCTCTAGGAAGGCTTGCTGTGTCCTTACTAAAGTACCCAACGATGGTTCTCGCTCTCATCGCTCTGCGACTACACGCAGGTGCAGGTGCGTGACTCTCTACTTCCTCCTCTATCGGTTCTAGAGGTCCGTGCTCTGAAGGATCAGATGCCATCGATCCTATAAAACATACAAAAAAACAGATCTGCATTAGTGTCACCTCGACTCTATTTAAAGGCCCATGCATGTGATGCAACTATTTCTTTCTATCTATCTAGGTCTAGGACCGCCTAAACCTCTGCTCTGATACCACTAAATGTGACGCCCCTTACCCGTCTACAGTATAGCCGAGCAAGAAGTGCCACATTCGGTGCCGGAGCACCCTATCTTATTTTATCATATCTATTGTAAACTTTTGATGTCATCTAAAACATGTATTCTATGTGTAGAATTTTTTTTTTTATATCTTATTTCTGTGGAGACCCGGACAGAGCCTCCCTTATTTTATTTTCTCTAATTTTTTTTTAACATCTTTAATGTCATTTTTACCTAAATAAACCTTAAATTTGGTCCCAAAATTATTTCCCATATTTATTAAATTTTCTTAACATTTATTCCATCAATTTATGCCTCTTCAATATAGTTTAAGTGTAGTTCCAAACATTCTGACTGTCCGAACAGATATTAGTCGTCAGAACAGTAAAATGTACGGACTACCTTTGGTGAGGGTGTTACAAAGATGGTGTTTGGTGACTTTTGTCTCTTATGGCTATATATATATATATATATATATATATATATATATATATATATATATATATATATATATATATATATATGTGTGTGTGTGTACTTAAATTGTTTTAAATTTTCATAAGCTTTTCATCTCTTTTCTTTTCCTTTCTTTTCTTTTCTTTTCTTCTCTTTTCTTTTCTTCTTCTTTCTTTTCTAATTCAATTTATAAAGTTTTAATTCATACTAATTATTTTAATTCTCTAAATTTTTTCAATTTGACATTTAGGTCAAAATTCTCCTTTGGGGGTGAAATGACCAAAATGCCCTTAGTAGTGCATATTGGGTTATTTTTATTATTTTTGTACCAATTTATAAATTCTCTAAATTTTAATTTATTTTTCTCTACATTTTTCCTACATTTTCTTAACATTTATTTCTTCAATTTATACCTCCTCATTATAGTCTAGGTGTAGTTCAAGATATTTTGACTGTCCGAACAGACATTAGTCGTCAGAATAGTAAAATGTACAGACTACCTATGGTGAGGGCGTTACAAGATCAATTTGTTTTAAGTTGGTTATTTTTCTCTCTTTTTGAGCAATTGCTTCCCCAAATTGTTGGCTCCTAGATCGTGAGGGATCTTTAAAACAAATTGGCAACTATTCTCTCAACTAAATCACGCATACAAATTTTATAAATGCATAAACAGTTGAAGCATTTCTCCAAAAAAGGTATAGTCATTTTGGGAGGGTCTGTTTTATGAAAAGAAGTTTACTAAGGTGACATTTGAAAACACACACCTTTGTTGAGACTAGAAATCACTTTGAAAAAAGGTCTTTTTCTACCTCTCTTAGATTCCAAAAAATTCCAAAATTTTTTATGATTTTGCATCTTGACCTAAAAAAGTCAAACTTTATTGCGTATTGGCAATTTTATCAATCCTTTTAATTTTGGCAGAATAGGCCAAATTGAAAACTTATTGTAATTTTATCCAATTTGTTTTTGACATATTCTTTGACTTTATTTTCTAGCTAATCCAACCTTATCAATACCATCAACTACTTTCAAACTTAATTTTGATATCTATGGTTTATCAAAATTCTAAGTCATTTGATCAAAAATTAGATAGTCTTAGTCATGTTTGTCTTCTCACTACTATCAAATCTCACCATTATTTGATGCTCAATGATTATCAAAATGAAATTATGGAATAATTGATGAATATGGTAATGTTGGATTTTTATTGGTAGCTATAAATAAGTCGAAAAATGAAGTTCTAAGATCGATTGGCAAAGATTGAATAAAATTTTAATAACTTTTAGAAATTTGATCGATTTTACCAAGATTAAAAGATTGCATAAAATTGTCAAACATGATAATGTTTGGCTTAGCCTTTTCTAGCCTATAACTTGTTCTTTTTTTATCTAAATTATACATACGATGTCCATACAGAAAGCTTGTAACGTCTAGTTTAACATTATATAAACAAAACTCACAATGGATAAATACATAGAGATACACGGGCTCAAAGTATGAAACTTGATCATTTTTTATAAGAAACCAAAACTGAAAAAAAAAAAATTCCAGATAACATTTCTTCATTCTAGCATACATGCTCCGCGTCAAACATAAGCAAAGACCATGAACAACAAGTGAAAAGGCTTTGATACCAATGTAGGATTTTCAAACATGCCTTGTTTAAATATTTCTTGCACATAAACTCATATTACCACTCTACCTTGATCATATTTAACATGAATCAAAAGCTATATGCCACAATCTAAAATGCAGTGATTCCCTTATAATTTTACTTGAGAAAGATTGAGTAAACAAAGAGCACCTTAATGCACCAAAATGAAGCCTCCAAAGCAACGACTTTCCTCTTGAGAAAAATACCAAAATATCATCACATGACCCAGTCAAAATTTTCTTCTGCATGTTATCACTTTGTTCCCATAACCATTCCGTTTCAAAATTTTGCTTATATCTATGGTAACTGCCGCATAAACCAACGCGTAGAAGGCGAAAGATAAGTACACTTCCTGCACCCTTTTATAGCAAAGAGAACTTTGAAATCTCTTTTCCGTGGGCTACACGATATTAAGGCTTATATGGGCTTGCTTTAAAGCCCAATCATGTGTGGATACCGAAATTAAGGTTGAGAGAGAGAGAAAAATAAAAATAAAAAGTCAGGATTTAAATTCAACCACCATTAAAATTACATAGTTTTGGTTTATTTACTAACTTAATAAAGATAAATACCTCCAATTACAAAATTGATGGGTCACATATTAAAATATATCTCTTATTAATATACCTTTAAATTGAACATGTAAATACAAAAACTTTCCTGAAATTACAAATAATTTAAAAAAAGAAAAAAAAGCTCCACAAACACTTGTGGGATTTATTCTCCATTAGCGTGTACATTATTAATATCATAACTTCACATGGGAAGCTTTTCTTTAAACATTATTGATTTTAATTATTTGATAATTGTATATAGGTTGTTCTGATTAATGTTTATAGGCAAGAAGATCAGCATAGTACTTCGCTATCCATCCCTTAATTATCTCAACCTCAGTCTTTCGTTGCATGATTAACCACTGTGGATCACTTGCTTTTGCTCGAAGCAAATCCAATGCATGAGAACCTGCCATATTGACCATATTAATTAATTATTGGGCTCTATCACAATCAATTTAATGTATTCATTATAAAATTTCTCATTGATTAGACTAGGATAAAGCGTGTTATTCAGAACAATCCTGAATGCTTTTAATATAAATAAATAAATAAAATTATGTTAAAACAGATTTTAACAAATTGTATAATCATTCTCAAAAAAAAATTGCATTACTATAATACAACTTGTGATATTAATTTGTAATATATCAAAAGTTAGTTTATATATATATATAATTGATTCCACTAAAAGTAAATTTAAGATTTTACAGTTTTTAGTAACATTAATTTTTTATACAAAAAAGTTTAGGCGAGAGAATCCTAGATCTCCAATCTAGAGTCTAAGCATATAAATAACTTTATTGAAAGATTATAGTGAAATGTATAGATCTAACACCAAGAGAAGTAATTGTTGGAACTCGAACTCTTAATCTAAAGATTGCTAGCATTGATTGAGTTTTTCTAATTGAATCAACCTTCTTGATCAGCGTCAAAATGTCAAGTTATTATCTTGTTGTAAAGCAAAGCAGGTTAAAGATTCTCTGATTCTCTGATCATTAAAAGTGATCCATATATTTCTCTATTTGGGACATGTATGTTTTATTGTACATTAAGTATTGAACATACCATTGACTGTGTAAACAGCAAGAAGTGTATCAGAAACGTTCTGTAGTACCCTGTTTAACATACACATGGAAATTAACCTATTAAACCAGGCCAACAACACAATTAAGCAGATATAATTTGTGTTTTTGCATACCCTCCACTACTTAAAGGATCTCTGAGTCCATTTGAGAAGATAATGTTGCTAGCAAACCTTTGGAGAATTAATTTTATATCCTGACATTAATTATTTGACATTAGTAAATTAGAACCACCAAAAAAAGCTTGAAATTTCTATGGAAAGATCTTTAGATTTAAAGAAAAAATTAATAAGTTTTAACTTCTTACATGGCCTCCATAATAGGTGGTGATCCAATGAGGCCTAGGCACAACACCAAATTCGGATTTGCATTGCTTGATACGACTGCTTAGTATAAAAGGATCAGGAGGGAACATGGAATTATTGAGTATGCCTTCAGGGTGCACTATCTCACTACATGTCTACAATTTTACACAATAACTACAGCGTCAGAGATCCTATTTAAGCAAACATAAAAGCAGAGTCGAAAATGTTAAAAAAAAAAATCTCAATTATATTAAAATTAATGATATGGTCCTCGTACTTTCAAAAATACATGATTTTAACACTTACATTTAATTCTATTAATTATTTGGGTCTTTCGTTCATTTTTATCAATTTAACTATTATTTAAAGGACTAAAAGATGTTCAATGAAGGATAAAAATGTTAATAATAATAAAAATTTAGGGATGAAAATATTTATAAAGATAAAACTCATAAATAAAAGTACTTATATTAATAATAAAGTTAAGAAAAATAGATAGAGGGATGAAAGTGCTTCAAAATACAATGACCAAGTCAATAATTTTACTATAAAACAGAGATTAAATAATAATTTTTTCTAACAAAAATGGACTTTTATGCATGAATATTAATTTATACCTGCCATTCCCATCCCAAATCTGTTTCAGATGGAGTATAGGGTGGATTAACATAGCAAGCACTGGAATTGGAACCAGAAGAGGCAACAACAGCTGCAAATATTTTGCTGAGAATATCTTTTCCAAAAGGACCTTCATCTATGGCATCACATATCATATTGACTGGATATTCTGGCGGTGCATCATATTGTGCGGCATTACCATATATGGAGATTAAGAATTCTCTAAGCTCAGAAGAATCTTTAAGGGGGCTGCCATGGGGAAAAAAGAGAACATGTGAGGCAAAGTCTATGTTTAATTCTTAAGCAACGAATGGATCCAAACAAGCAAATTTATGGCAAATTAATTAAGATGAAGTTATATACTAGCAAGTGTTGAATCTTTGGCTAAGAATTGAAAGACCATTTGGCAGCGAAGCCACTTTATCAATTTCACCCCATGATTCTCTTATAGTTTGGTAGCAACTCTCGCTAGCTTCCTGCGCAAAATAGAAACTCGATCATTGTATTGGGCTATTAATCTAATGGCATAGGCCTTGCAATCTAACTTCCTTGTATATTTACTGGAGAGATTTTTAAGCTAAAGCAATGAAAATGGAGAGGAGAGAAAGTTCGAGTTCCTTATATTACCCTAAAATCCTTGGTGACAACCCAAAAGTATGCATCCTGTGGTGTTATATTATCAAAGTAAAGGACTGGAGCTGACGATGCCAGAGCTCCCAAGGCAACATGGGGATATTTTAGCCGAAACCATGAAGCCAGCACTAAGTCAAAGTAAAAATAAAAATAATTAAAAAATAAAAGATTAAATAGATAAACAAAACGATAGCAATAGGTAAATAATATATTACTAGTTTTATAAGAAAAGGAAATGCAGCTACTTACTTCCCCCGTATGATGCTCCAATGACTATTACAGGAGAAGAGTGAGCAGATAATTTCTTCTTCAAATAAATGAGAATTTCAGCATAATCTGCCAAAGCTTGAGCAGAGTTGAAATAGCCGCGAACGTTTGCATTTTTTAAGGCTTTTATAAATGATCCAAATGGTACAGATTTCCCATAAAATCGGTGCTACATGTACCAAAAATTGAAGATAACAAATACATCAGGATTTTTCTTGATTAGATCCGGTCCATCATAAATCCAATATATAAGATGTTTAATAAAATTCACTTATGAAATGCATGAATCTTATATATTTGTATAAGAAAATATTATTTGTATTAGATTTATCTTTAAGGCTCCATTTGATAACTTGTATATAGAAAAACATTTTCCAAAAGAATGTTTTTCATAAAAATATTTTTCATTGTTTGGTTGCAATATTAAATTAATGATATATGTTTATTTCATATATGTATAATTGTGTTTACATTTTAATAAGATTATCAAAATTTAGAAAACGGAAAATAACTTTCTCTTTTGAAAAAATGGAAGTCGTTTTTCTTATAAATGACTTAGTTTTCTTTTTACTAAGAAAATATTTTTCGTTGACTAATTTTTTTGAGTGCTTCAAACGTCAAAAAATGCAAAAAATATTTTCAGAAAAATATTTTTTATAAAATAAACGGATCCTAAAACTATGAGATATTGAGTCTGACGTTGGTCAAAGCAATTGACAAGGGAAATAAAAAAGCTTAACATATGTGTATCTACTAGTTTGTGGTCGTATACCTCTATAAATACCACAAGAGCACTGAACTGAGCAGCATTCTCAGTGAGAAATCCAATGCCTGCCAGATCTTCGTCAATTGGTGCTTCAGCTCCAAGATATGCAAAAATTGGTGCACTAGCATTGGCACCACCCCAATACTTAAAATTGATCACATATCTTTGCTTGAAGGTGGTGTAGCTTTCAGGCCTATAGTTGAAATGATCAAGGGTTTGATCATAATAAATCGTCTGAAAGTCCTCCGACATGGATTTCCCCGATGTCTCAGGCAGTCGCCGGATTCTGCCTTGCAGAGGATGTAACCGAGGAATAATATTATCAGCGAATGCTGTAGCAAATGAGGTAAAATATAAGAACATGAACATAACTAAAAGCCATTGGAATTGCATTGTTGAGCTGATATTCTACTTAATTATCCGAAACTTTGTTTAGTTTTACTTTAAGGCTTTTACCAGCGGGCACATGCTTATATAATGTGAGTTGTTTCTGGTGTTTACTAAGGAAGGTATTGCATATTGAATGCATTTTGAATTAGTCTTTACACAATAAATTTAGTTTATCGAACATCGCTATCTTCGCATAGCTTCAATCGTTCTATTTGGTGGTGGATACAAATTTAGTATATATTAAAGAAATTTATTAGTATATATTTGAAGAACTTCGCATGCACGAAAAAACTACTTCTCTCTTGAGCTCCATTAGTTTACTTTTTTTCTAACTTTTGGAGTCAAACAAAAAATATATTTTTTTTTAATATATAAAAGGAAAAATAAGTCATTTTTAAAAAAAGCCTTACTAAAAAATATAAAACCTTTTTAGATCTTGGCAGAACCGGTCAAAATTTCAAAATGCATAAAAATTTTGTTCAAATTTTTTGAAATTTTGAAAATTTGTTGCAATTTTATTTATTTATTTTTTAACATATTCTTTCACTTTATTCTCTTGCTGATTCAATCTTATCAACTACTTCCTAAACTTTATTTTGATATCAATGTTGCATGAAAATGATTAATCATTTAATTAAACTAGATGATTTTTGTTACCGTCAAATCTCATCACCTTTTGATATTCAATGGTTATCAAAATAAATTGCGGAAGAGTGGATGAATGTGAATAAATATATGAATATATAACATAAAAATATACATATTCATTAGTTTACTGGTCACTATTAATTATCCTTATCATCGATCACCACCAATCGTCTTTAATACTATTTAAAAATTTGTTTATGAAAATAGAATAAATAATTATCTCCATAAGCAAATGAACAGCGAATAAATTCCACATCATTTAATATGAGTTAGAATTGTGCATTATTATCTATTAAATGAATTGACATCCCTCTCTTCTCTTCCAATAAGAGATCATGCCATTTAAATATTATAATGTTTTAAATTTTTATTATTTATAAGTAATAAATAATTAAAATAATATAATAAATTTTAAAACTTTAAAATTATATTCGTTTAAAACATAAATTACTGATTAGATTCTTAAATACTGTTCAAATTATAGTGATGGAAAATTAATTGTCCCTATTTATAAATCATCAAGAGTTGTTTCTATATGATGGTATACAAAGGAAACAAAAATATTTAATCTATTTTCATAACTTATAGACATAAAAATTATAATAAAAACTACGAATAGAACGCAATACTATCTTCATAACTATCTTCAATTTTTATCATCTTCGCTATTCATAATTCTTATAAGTACATTTTAGTATTCGGTAGTTTACGTGTTTTATTAATAGAGGTCTAAGTTTTCTTTTTTTTCTTAAGAGTTTATATTATTACACTGTTAATATTTAAGGACAAAATTTTTAACGGCCAAATAGGTAGGACCTATTTGTCACACCATTTTAAACGCACATGAAGACTTGCTACGTCAGCATATAATAACATCATTGAATAATTTTGTCCTTAAATACTAACAGTATAATAACATAGGATAAAAAAAAAAAAAAAAACTTTAGACCTCCATCAATAAAACGCACAAACTATATGGTACTAAAGTGTACTTATCCCTTCTTATAAGAAATTCTTGTAGTACCATTTTCACAAAATAAAAGGGAAAAAAAAAGCATGGTAATTATAGCAAATGAAATTGAATTTTAACTCGATCTCATCTAAGAATTGAAAATAATTAATAATCCCTCCATTTTAATAAAATTAATTATTTAATCATTTTATTTTAAAAATTATATTAGTCACTATATTTTTTTCCATTCACTTTTTAATTAATCCCTCCATTTAGTTTAAATCATGTTAACAAAACTGATTATTTGATCATTTTATTTGGAAAAATAATTAATTACTGTATTTTTGTTCCGTTCACTATTTAATTAATCTCTTCATTTAGTTTAAATTATGTTTTCTGCTAGTTATTGTATTCAAATAAGACATGAATTATCATCATGAGACTTAATAGATTAAGACTTAGGAAATAGATGAATTATATTGTCGTGTTTATCAAAATTACAAGAATTAAATTAAATTTAAATTAACGAACGGGACACAAATATAGAGATTACTATTGCATTTTTAAAATAAGAAGACCAACTAGTTTATTTTATTAAAATAAACTGATTAAATAATAATTTTTTATAATAATAAAATATATAAATAAAACTTGACTCATTCCAAATGTATGCATCACTAGCTATATGAGAGTCAGCAAGTTACGATGAGGATAGATTAGCATAAAACTTAAAGAGTTAATTGTAATTTTATTTTTTTATTCTAATATATAGTCAACTTGACTCTTTCAATTATCAATTATTTATAATTTAATTATTTGAAAAAAATTATAGTTTTGTCTCTATAAATTATCAAAGTTGGCTTTATATGATAGAATAGGAAAATAACGAAAATATTTAGACCTCTTAACTTATAGAGATAAAAATTATAATAACTATAAAGACGATGCAACGTTGTCTCATAAGTTAATAATTTATAAAGACAATTTTTATCACTCAAAGAAAGGCATATTTATGTCTCAAAGGAAATACGCATTAGACAGTTTGCAAGATTTAGGACTTTTAGGTGCACGTCTAGACAAATTTCCAATGGAACAGAATTTAAAGCTTACTCTAATAGGTGGAATATTATTGAGTGATCCAACTAAATATAAAAGACTAGTTGGCAAATTAATTTATCTTACTGTCACAAGACCTAACATTGTATATTATGTTCGAACACTGAGTCAATTCATGCATGAGACCAGGAAACCTCACTAGAATGTAGTTATACAAATCCTCAAATACTTCAAAGGTACTCCTGGTCAAGGATTACTATTTCCTTCCATAAATAATCTTTCTTTGAAAGCCTTATGTGATTCAGATTGGGGAGTTTATCGTGCAACAAAAAGATCAGTTACAGGATATTATGTTTTTCTTGGAAATTCTCTCATCTCATGGAAATCCAAAAAGCAAACCAATGTTTCTAGATCATTAGCAGAAGCTAAATATCAAGCAATGGCAAATATGTGTTTAGCGCTAACTTGGCTTCTCTATATATTACAAAATCTAAAAGTTCCACAGGCAGATCCTACACCATTAATTTGTGACAATCAAGTGGCTCTACACATTATAGTAAAGCCCATTTTTTATGAGCGTACAAAGCACATTGAGATAGATTATCATATAGTTTGAGAAAAACTATAAGCCAGAATAATCAGTACTTCGTATATACCTAGCAGTTCCAATTAGTAGATATTTTACAAAAAGCCTTAGGAAAGGATTAATTTGTGACATGTGCAACAAGTTAGGACTTCATGATATTCAATCTCCAACTTGAAGGGGAGTGTTAAGAAATTAATTGATTGTAATATCTCTGTATATTTGCTTTCCTATTCTCTCCAGGATTAATGTAAATCAAATCCCACTAATAGTGGATAACAACATCCATGTTTTAGAAATAGTTAGGATTGTTAGGTATATTTGTACATATATATCTGTACTCTGTTAATACAAAGAAATATATTCAGCCAACCTTCTCTCATCTCTTTCATTAATTCCTCTACATCTAATTGCTTATTTTTTTCACAAGATTATACCCATTAAGAAAAGGAAGAATTTACGCTTGCCACAGAATATAGTTGGAGGACATAAACTTCACAATTAAGAACTAAGAGACATTTGATAGGGACTAAGAGAGAGAAGAAGACGTGGAAGAGGTGACTAGGCTTTATTTATTGGCTATTGCAAAGAGCCATGAGCCTTTGATATCATGTAAGTGTTGGATTCGAAAACCTGTCTTGTCACTATACTGGAGAGATGTTTCTATATAGCTTATACATGAGATATACACTGGCTATATGATAACTTATAGGTATAAGAGATTACAATTACAATAGGATACACATATATCTTGATCAACCTAGTGGAAGATTTACCATACTAAAAGAAGGGTGAATTGACCTCATTTTTTTCTTAAATTATTTATATATATTTATATATTTATTTAATTGACCCCTGATTAATTTATACATTGAATGCTCTTTTTTAATGGTTGATGTATTTTACTAATGGAAAGTCAATTGACTCTTATATATCGACCCCAAAATTTTTTTTTCTACATCTGTCAGTGGATAAAACTTATCAGTTGAATAATTTTATACTGGAATGGTGATTCTATGTAAACAAGTTACATGGAATAGTAAGTCACTGTAAAGTTAACACATAAGCAATTACGGTTATTAAGATCCGTTGAAAAAAAAATTGCATGTTGATTACACAGAACCCAAATGTTAATTGGATTGTCAATCCATCGTGACTATCCTACATAGAATCATGGATGTATTATATAAACTCATGTGTGTTTGACCAATCAGAATCTAATGATCTCGAGTGATATCTCATGGAGTTAGTGTAAATGTAGATAATATGCTTAATATATAGAATACTATATGAAGTGCAAATTTTGTTTTAAAAAAAAAAAAGAATAATATCTAATGCTTTCAAAATATAGAAAAGTTGTAACACTCAGCGTATTAAACTAAATTAATGAGGGCCCATTAAGCAAATGTTAAAAGCCCATATAAGAGTAACTTTGAGAAGCTTCCACATAATAATAATAATAATAATAATAATAATAATAATAATAATAATAATAATAATAATAGAGAAAAGAAGCTAAGTGAGACAAAAGGGAAAATTGTTCCCCTTTTTTTTACCTTGAGCAGAACAGGGGAGAAGCAAAACCAACACCAAATTTCTCCTTCCATCCCTTCACTCACACCCATATATCAAATCAACACAAAAACCCTTAAAATCTTTAGTTAAACAACCATTTTCAACCAAAATTCTAACCTAAAATCCATTATTTTCACTTGTAAGAGCTTGAAATTTTTCTTTTTCTTTCAAACCGGTAAGTTTTTCCTTCCTTTCTTTTTATTTATGAAAGTTTAATTTGATATTCCATTATCCTTTTTGTGATTTATATGGCATAATGATATAAGAGAGATAAGTTTTATATTAGATTAGAGAATAGGGTTTTATTTTGAAATAATAGATTTTCATGGGTTAGTAAATAGGTGATTCTAGCTACTAGGTAAGTTTTCTTAAAGAAATAAATATCAAAATATTGTGATTCCATAATATAAGAATTTGATTTAAGTCCTCTATGTTAAATGTTTGGTTAAAAAATTAAAGTATCATTAGGTTGATTTTGGAGCTATTAATGAATATTGATTATATTTATGACAGCAAAAAAATTCTAATTTAATTTTGGAATAAATTTTACTATAAAAGGTTAAGGAGGAAGAATAATATTTTGAATGGAGGAGGAGAAATAAATTGAGAAAATGTGGAATATATTATAATTATTTGTATAGATTTTGGAAAGGCGTTTTAAAGTTATTTGTGTTGTATTGTGGCTTTTTGAGAATTTGTTGAACTGTTAAAATTTTGGGAAACGTTCGGGTTATACCAGAGTATTGTTGGCTTTCTTTTAAAACTTTTATACACAAATCATGTATTTTATATATCACAACTTTCATTCCAAAATTTAAATTTCCTTCCTTGATGCACTTTTATTTTCTTTGACTTTAGGAGAGGATCCAGCTCATGTAGTAGATACTAGATGTGCTTCAGCAGTCTAAGATTAGTACAGGTGAGTAAATAAATATATAAAATTAGTATTTTATTAAATATTAATTATTTATATTATTTCTAATTATGAAAATAGGAACAGAGAATGATAATTTTATGTTTTAGTATTGAATAAAATGAGATTTATAATTACAACTGAATAAATGGTTGAATACACAAAATATATGCACCGAATAGATAACACCTTGATAATGAGTGATTTATTTTCAGCTCAACTTATATTTATACTATTTTTGGGACAACGCTTGATATACACATAGCATTTGGGGCATATATCAGGTGGTCACCCTTTAGGGATAGCTCTGCACATGTGTATAACCAGTATTTTTATTGCTCTTGGATTATTTTTGTATCATTATAAAGCTCAAGATGCTAGCATTGCTTTTAGACTGCCAGAGTTTATTATTGCGTCTGAGATGCCACTATTATCTATAGGAAGCATATTGCGAGTGTATGAGAATATTTCAAATTTTATAATTTCAATATATCTATTTTAGCAATATTATTACAGCATAAATTTTATTTTAGTTCAGCTACATGATTTTAGATTAAAAGATATTTATTTAGCTGACCTATTCAAACATAACAAAATTGGTACTATTAAGTACCAAAACCTTATTTGTTCCCCTTTGTTATTTATTTATTCGTTCATTGAGTAGTTCTACTCACTCTCTTAAATTTTAATATTTCAGATCCTTTTTCTGATTCCACCTCTAGCAGCCTCTCTTTCAGTATTGTACTCTCTTCTACTTCACCAACTATTGAGTCTAGTGGAGGTTGGGCCAATATGTTTCTTTTGGATATTTATTTTGTTTTAGTTTATAGTACATTTGTATAGACAGCTAGAAGCTCTAAACTGCAAATATTTTCTTTTGATCCTCAGAGAAAAGATATATGTATATTTGTGTATTTAAATGTTGGATGGGCATGGAGCCATATTTTATATACCAGATATATTTTAACAGGTTTCATAGTTTCTTTTAGCTATAAATTTTGCAAAAACTTTATCAATTTTCTAGGTTACATCAATCTCTATAGGTTAGGGATGTTGTGATAAAAGTGGTGTAAAAATAATGATAACCACTATAAAAAAAAAATGTTCACCAACAATGAGATTTAATTTATGATATTAAGTTATATTTGAAATTAATAAATTTTAAGTAGAGTGTGGAGTGTAACTAAATGAATAAAAAAAAAAGAAATTACTTTTTAAACGTTTATTGTACAAGAAAAATAAAATACAATAATGATTTTATTTTACACACGCACAAGTATAAAACAAATAGTACTAGCACAAAATTTATACCTATTACAAATACTAGCACAAAATCTATCCCTATTACAAACTAGTACACAACACATAGGCTAGAAGATAAATATGGAGCTAATTGCAGAAGCAGCATAGCTTTTCTAGTATGGGAAATTTTGATTTGGTAGGAAAGAGAGTTTTTTTTATTGCAACAGAAAAGGAAGGAGCACTTGTAGGTGGAATAAATCATCTCAAAAACAAGATGGAGCTGCCCAATGAATAAAAGGATTGGCATAAAAGCAAGTGCGGCAATAGAAATAGCAAATCGAATCAATCCATGTTTGAAAATTCAGAAAAAGGCTAAAACGAAGGCACCCATCATTGTTATTATTGCTATGAAAAGGAATAAGAATCCTCGAATTAACTTGTTTGGCAATGACTTGAGAAAATCATCCATTGAGAATGAAGAAGTAAGAATGGACAAGAAGGATAGTATCGAAGAGGATGAGAATGCTAAAGATACTGCATCCGCTATGGCAAAAATTTTAAACAAGGTCCTATTAAGAAAAACAGGAAACCCATTATCTTGTCCATTACCTCCAGGTAATGTAAACGCTGCTGCAAAAGTAACAGTGGCAATAAGGGTTGCCACAAGCATGCATGAATTTGCTGTTTTTATCATCCATTTCTCCGCTGCTATCCTTAAGTTCTCGTGCTTTTCCATGAACACTTCTCTTGCAGTCTGCTTTTGCGTATTTTTTGCTACAATTTGCCCTGGTCTAACAACCTTCTTCACTTCCTACAATTTGTATTGTACATGTATATCATGTTGGAAGGCATAGAGAGTGAAATCCCTAATAAATAATTTTTGAGACTCTTAAAATCAATAATGTTATGTTTGGAATGAGGGATTTGTTCCTATGAATTTTGATTTGAATTAAATATTATTTAAATATTGTAAATAAAATTATTTGAATTTGGTCTAAAACCATGTATTCACACAAATTTAAAAGCTAAAGATTTGAAATAACAACTTTTACCTTATTATTTTAAATCCATTTTACTGCAATCAAATGTATCAACTTTACATATGTCACAACTTTCCACAAAAATTCTTTTTATTAAACCAAATATCAAATTTAAATCCTAGAATCCAAACCTAAATGTATTAATAACAATCATAATACTATGATTGTTATTATATTATGTGTCTACACATTTTTAATGAAAATATAATTTATTATCAATGGGTGTGATTTGCTAATTATAAACTTAATTTGTAATAATGCCTACAGTTCAAAAACTGCAAATTAATTAGATCAAAGGCTCGGCTAATTATTAGATATACCGAGAGCACTAAAAAATAGTGCTCTATCTCTCATAAAAAGGTGGGCCTTCCTTATAATATGGAGAGTGAGTCCCACGTGATTGTGAGAGATGGTGCATATATACCGGGTGCACCTAATAATTTCTCCAAAGGCTCTTGTTAATGAAGCCTCTCCTTATATATGTGTGTGTGTGTGCGCGTTTCTGTCATGGAATTAAGGCACAAACATGTGAGTTTCATCTATTTTATATATAGGTTTTATCATATATGTTGTGTCTTATTCTATAATGGATCAGCTCTATGCATTTTCTCCCAGAAGTAAGAATTAATAACAAATTACCTCAAACCACAGTAGCTCTTGTTGCAGTTGGAGAGCTGCTCCTGGTACAACATTTAGCCGACTTGGTAAAGGCAATTGTCCAGCCAAGTGCAACATGTTATTCTTGTTCTCGTCTTCATATATGTTTATCAAGTTCTTCATCATACCCAACTCAAAAATCAGCTTGAAGATTTTCTCATGTCGATACAAAACATCTTTATGAAAAATGGTATGTTTATTCTCATCCACCTTCAATATTAAAGCTGGATATTGACGTATAAGTATAGTTAGGAACTCCACATTTCCATTTTCAGCTGCAATAAATATAAGTCGCCCAGAAGGTATAATCATAAACTTAGAAACTTTTTCCTCGTCCTGCATTATTACTTTCTCCCAAAGCTTTTGGACTAGCTCAAGCCCTTGTTCGTGCTTACTTATGTTCGAACCAGCAACCGAGAAAAACAAATCTGCCAAAATTCTGTGGTACTAGATAGAATAACAACAAATGTATCAAAAGAATAGTACTAGATAGAATCATAGCAGTTGAGTACAAAAGCGAGAATGCTAACAGAAGTTTTTGCGGCAACTCCAAATCCCTGTAGAAGTTTCAATGGAAGGTATACAAGGCTTTCGAGCAAATGCATGCAATGCTGTCTCTTCCTCTCTGGTATGATCATTCATAGTGGCCAACTCTGGGTGACGTTCTATCATCTTCAGTGCAACATCTAAAACCAAATTATTAATAAATAAATAAATGAGGTCTCTATGGCTAAAATATATATATAATCAAATATTAGCCTAGTTTTATAATTTTTCAAGAGATTTAGCCAAATTATTTTTATGTGTGTGAAGGTATAATGGTGGCTTTATAATCTAAAAAAAATTTATTTAGGTATAATGGAATTGAATATTTCTTACCATATATATCAGACTCTACCAAAGCGATGAGTAAACTAATGCGATCATCATTTGTTAGTTGATTTTTGATATGATCTTCATCGTACAGTTCATGCACCATTTGTGCATGGCCAGCCAAAGCTGCTATATGAATTGGAAATAAATTTTTACCACCCCGAGTCACTGACAAATCTTGCTTCTTCATCTTCATAATTTGAGCAATTTTCACGTTTCCAGATAAAGCCGCATAGCAAAAAGCTGTATTTCCGTGCTCCTCTGGTTCTGTTGCTGGGTCTTGTGATGGTGGAACTCGGTCCCGTGGCTGTAGGGCTGCAGCTGCATCTTGGATTGGGTCCGCGATTGTTACTTTGGCTTTGAGTTTGGTATTTTCTTGTCGACTTACATTTGCACTTCTGATTGCAGATGCCAATGTGGCTGCAGTTGCTTTGGGACCTATGGCTGGGTCCTCTGCTATTTTGAATGCAGTTGGGGCTGAAGCCATGGCATCACTTAGAGATGAAGCTTGTGATTGTGGGACTCGGTCCCGTGGTTGCGGGGCTCCAGCTGCATCTTGGATTGGGTCCGCGATTGTTACTTTGGCTTTGAGTTTGGTATTTTCTTGTCGACTTGCATTTGCATTTTCGGTTGCAGATGGGAATGCGGCTGCAGTTGCTTTGGGACCTATGGCTGGGTCCTCTGCTATTTTGAATGCAGTTGGGGCTGAAGCCATGGCATCACTTAGAGATGAAGCTTGTGACTGTGGGGCTCGGTCCCGTGGCTTTGGTGCTGCAGCTGCATCTTGGATTGGGTCCACGATTGTTACTTTGGCTTTGGGTTCGGTATTTTCTTGTCGACTTGCATTTGCGTTTCCGGTTGCAGGTGCCAATGTGGCTGCAGTTGCTTTGGGACCTATGATGGACCGAGCAATCAAGTCCTCAGGCTTCGTTCAGCGAACCGGGCAAGCAAGGTTGACGTAGTTGATCTTCTAAATTCACTTGGACTGCTGCCAAAATCGACAGAGAAGGCCTGAGATAGCTGGAAATGCTACTGGAATCGGTCGCCTACTTCTGCGAAACCAACAATAAAAATGCAAATCTAATCTCTCCTTTTATCAAATAAACATGCTTAAACCCATGACAACTAAGGATAGCAAGGGATCGGATTTTATAGATATCCAATCTGATCGAGTTCTAATAGGATGAGTTTGGGTAATAAATAATCAGATTTAGAATGAGTTCGAATTTGAAAAATAATATAATAACGAATTCGGGTCGAGTTCAGTTTTTACATATTGGATATCCGTTACCCTTACCTGTTTGTATAAATACTTTAAAATATATGTTTTTTTATAATAATATTTACAAATTTTATGCTTTTATTTTCAATAAAAAAGAATTTAAATATTTTATGAAATTATTAAATTTTTAAAAGATAAATTATTAATAAAAAAATAAATTTTTATGTATATTATTAATTAAAATATATAAATTTAAACGGATTCGGATATTTTTTGAGTAATAATAATTAGATTTGAGACGAATTCAGGTAGTTGATAATAAATTTTAATCGAGTTTAGGGCGGGTTTGGGTTCGAGTAAAGTGATTTTCAAAGGTGCCGTACCCATTGTCATCCTTAATGGGAACTATGACAGACGAAATTCAATTTTAGGTTCCATTTGTTTCAAGAAAAATATTTTTCTAAAATATATTTTCTTATTTTTTAGCATTTAAGATATTAAAAAAATTAATGAATAATATTTTTCTGATTAAAGAAAAATTTAAGTTAAAAGAGAAAGTAAAAAAGGAAGTATTTTTTTTTGTTTTTTAAACTTTGATGACCTTATCAGAATGTAAAAACACTTATATATACATAATATAAAACATATCATTAGTTTAACATTATAACTAAATAACTAAAAATATTTTCATAAATTTTTTTTAAAAAATATTTTACATAAAAAAATAATTTTATATATAAATTATTTTTCTTAAAATAAACGAGCTTTAATGAAAAAATATATAAATAGAACTTGACCCGTTCCAAATGTGTACATCATTGGCTATATGAAAGTCAGCTAGTAATTACCAGCATAAACTTAAGAGTTAACTGCAATTTTGCTTTTTTAATTTTTAAATTATATGATCAATTTGACTCTTTCATTTAGTTATTTATAAAGAAATGACAAGGACCCAATACATGGGGTGGCCCCTGACCTTTTTTTAAACAAAAAAATTATATATGCATTATAAATGGGCCTTTGCCTCCCTCTCCCAATATTTTTTTTAAATAGATATATTATGTAATTTAATATACACTAAAATAATACTATTAATAATAAAAATAAATATTAATTATAATAAATTTGTAAAGTTGAAATTTTACCATGCTAAAACATCTTCTAAAGGTAATAATAATAATAATAATTAAATATTATAAAATGTTAATATTTATTTAGAATATTTAAAAATAAAATATATTTAAAATAAAGATATAAAAAGAGAGATAAAAAAAAGAGACAATAAAAAAGGACAAGAAGAAAAGAATAAAGCTAAAATAACACATGCTTTACAATTTATGTAAATTTTTGTACTCCTTTATTTTTGCCTGTCATTTTGACAAGACCAAAAATTGAATTACTACTTTTTGTCTCTCTTTATACTTTATTTGCTTCTTGATTCAATTCTCATATTTCAATTCCCATAATTTCCATCTTTGATTTATATAGGTTGGGATCTATAATTTTAGATAATTAATTAAAAAAATTCAATCATTTAGTTATATTCAAATATTTCATAATTTTAAATGTTAAACCTTTTATAAATGGTATAATTAATATAATATTAAATTAATTTTTTCAAAATTAATTTTTTTTATTTTCATCTTCAATATGTTTAATAAAATGCCTCAATGAATTTATGTTTTTATATACTTCAATTTATAATTGATTAATTAACAATTTTTTTTATAATATATAGTAGGTTTTTATTCGACAATAGTATTAAAATGATTATATTGCAAAATTTTCTTAATTTAAAGTATGTGCACTAGCCAGCCTGGGAGGTGGCTCGCAAAAGGCCAAAGTGGTGATCTATTTATATAAATATTATTAAAATCATATTGATTAAATATTTTTCTTAATTTAGTTGTTTGGACATGTTTATAGTATGGACTTTATTTGTTAAGTTTTTCTTCATTATTTAAAATTAATAAAATATATGATTATACGAATGTTAATATTTTTTAATAAAGGTATAATTTATAAATTTTTATTAATTATAATTATGATTATTGGCCTCCCCCATATTTAATCTTGCATCCGCTCTGTATATTTCATGGTTGTTGAACTTAGACTGGATTGGCTAGTTAGACCGGATTAATAGGAAATCAACATCTAATTCGGTCTGATTTAACTAGTAAGCTCTAATTTGCAAATCGATGTAACCTAACCGGGTAACCAGTGAACTAGAAACAATTGGTAAATCAATTGGTTACTAAAAAAAACAAAAAATGAATGCGGCGTTGAGGTCTTGAACATGGACCAAGGATTGTCTTTTAAGACAAACTTAATGTCATCTATTATCCCTTAACATTGAGGGTTGTTTTATCACCGTCTCTTAACTTTAATTTGTATCAACAAAAATACTTAAATTTTAATTTAATGCCACCCAAAGTCCTTGTAGCCAAATTATGTTGAACACTATTGCCAGAAACTAATCCGAACATGCCTAGTTGGATTAGATATGTTAAAAAATAATTTAGGGTTTAATCTGTTCAAAGATGAAGAAAAAATTAGATGAAATGAAGGAATTATCATTAATATTTCAATCATAATTAGAAAGACTATTATCTCTACATGGTAGAGAGAGAAACATTTTGTATTGTGTCTAATCTACCTGAACACGTCCAGATCCGTTTCTAGTTAGAATATCCAATAAAATCTAGCTAAAGGAACTTTTGGTGGTATTACATTGAAGTTTGAGAATTTTTGTGATACAAATAAAGTTAAAGGATGGTGACGAAACAACATCAAGATTGAGAGATAATAGATGAAATTAATTCTTTCAAGACAATAACTAATTGGACTGAAACACTATTTAACTTATATTATATTAATATAATATAGTTAATAACTATTAATCTAGTACTATAACAAAGAAAAATGAAAATATCTTAACTTCACAGACTTCCAACTTAATAATTAATGGTATCATTAATTTAATTTATTAATATGTTAACTTGAATTATTGAATTATTTTTTTTATTTTATTATCTTTTATAAAGCAAAAAGGTATATAAATTTCTCTACTTATTATGTTATATAATTTGAATATATCAACTTTTTTTTTAGGAATCTCACAATCCAATACCCCATTCATTAATTAACAGCAAGAAGGACCTAGGGATCACCATCCTCAACAATCAGGTGAAAGAGAGAGGACACGAACGATGCACTAGCAAAGAGCAAGGGAGAACATGGCACAAAGGGAGCCAGCAGCAAGATGAAGCACGCTAGCAAGGAAGAGAAAGAAAGGGAGAAGAAAAGGGCTAAAAGAAAAGAAGGGAAAGAAAAAGAAAGAAGAAGACAAAAGAAGAAGAAAAGGGAGATAGGCCAATCAACACAAAGAAGAAAGGAAAAGAGAATAAAAGAAAAAGAAAGGAAGGGAAAAGAAAAGGAAAAAAAAAAACTATTACTGCAACTTTTTTAGGAAGAAAACTATTACTGCAAATTGAAATTTTCATGTTGTAGCATATAATTGCTCACTGCTTCATGTGCTTTTGAGTTGTACCATGTAGAAACTTATTGAATCCTGTGAAATTACACCTCTGTGAATTTTCTTAGACCTTGGTTCATGAGAAACTATTGACTGCATCTTAGAAAACTATGTTGCATTGACTAAACTTTGAGAAAATCAAACTGCATATTAGGATTTTATGACTTGTGAGCTTGTTTTGTGCCTTTGTGATGTTAAGAAAATTTTTGCAAAGCAATTTCTATAAGGAAATGCTGCCAAAATTTAGATAGGATTAATTGCATTTCACTGCACCTACTTTTTAGTATTACACCAGGCTGATACCCACTACATCTTATGAAATCCAGACTGAATTGTTGCATTCTTGACTTATGATGTTAAGATAACTTATAAAATACTTTTCCCTTAGAGACAAGTTGTCAAAATTACATTTGGCCCCTTCTGCATCCAACTACATCAATAAATTCACCAATGCATCACATTGCACCATGCTTTACTCACCATTTCTCTACTGCACTCTACTGCATCTTGCACCAATCTATCACTATACTTACATAGCAACTCCAGAACCAATATTTGACCTCATGGAATTAAGATTCAGTACACTGTATCCACTTTTATCACAAAATTCTTGCTACATAGCAACTCCAGAACCAATAAGAAATCTTGCTACATCCTAAGAAAAACCATTGCATCCTTGACTTTTAACACTTTTTCAACCTGTCAATCCCTTCCAATTGTTCTAACAAAGCAATTCTTATCGAGCTAACATGTACTTGATCAAGTTTGTCTTGGACATCATGAACACTCTGTGTTTGATTAAGTAGTGTCTAAGCTTGGTGCAGGTAAAGTAGAGAGCCTGACACATCTTTTCTACTGTAGAATATCTTGTCTCTATAGCTGTAAGAACTCTACTCAAGTAGTAGACTTCCCACTCCAAACCTTAACCATTATCTTGGGCTAAGAAACACCCAATTGACTCCTCTACAGTTGAATTTTAGAGCTTACGTGGCACTCTTTCATCTCGCGGCATAAGCATAAGAGGCTTAGTGAGGTATTGCTTTATCTTTTCAAAAGCAACTTGATGCTTGTCCAACCACACGAACTCATACTCCTTTTTTAGCTTTAACATGTCTTTGAACTCCTTAACTTGCCTGTTAGGCTCAAAATGAGCCTTTGGAGGTAGTTCACTTGCCCTAGGAACCATTGTAGTTCCTTCTTATTAGTTGGTGCTTTGGCTTCAATAATAGCTCTTACTTTGTTATGATCCACCTCTATGCCTTTTCAATGTACTAGAAATCTAAGAAATTCCTTACTTTAACCCCAAAGGCACATTTTAATGGATTTATCTTCAGCTCAAACATTCTCATCCTTTCCAAGACCTTCCTTCAGTTGCCCAAATGGTCTGCCACCTTCTTGGACTTGATTACAACATCATTAATGTACACCTCCATCCAGTGGCTAATCATATCATAGAAGATGGCATTCATTGTCCATTGGTTGGTAGGCCCCATGTTTTTCAATCCAAAGGGCATCAACAACCATTCAAAGGTGCCAATTGAGCATGGACATCTAAATGTTGTCTTTAAAACATCCTCCTTTATAATAAGGATCTAGTTATTACTGGAGAACATATCTAGGAATGATAGCAATTAATGCCCAACTGCCCCATCAATTAGGATGCTAACCATTGGCATCACATACATATCTTTGGGTGTGGTAGCATTAATATCTCTGAAATCTACACAAATGCACAGTTTCCCATTCTTCTTCATCACTGGGAACATGTGGGAAAACTACTCTGCATATCTAGTAGGCCTAATGAAGCCTACTTTGAGCAACTTTTCTATCTCTTCTTTAACTCTAAGCTGGATCACTATAGACATTTTCCTTAGAGGCTGCTTGAATGGATTGTACTTCTTTTTTATTGGTAGCCTATGCTCAATGACTTCCTTTCTCAGTCCAGGCATCTCATCATAGCTCCAAGCAAAGCAATCTTTGAACTCCCTCAGAAGCTTAATTAATTGCTTCTATGGGATTTCATCCAAATAGGCACTAATGTAAGTGGGCCTTCCTCTGCAATGCCCAAATTGATCTTAAACCTCTGCCATTCCATCATCCAACTTAGGTGGCACATTATGAAGATCCTCCGCCTATAACTCCTCCTTAGAATCTTATTCCTCTTCTTTAAAGCTTTCTTTATAAATCAACTTTGAACTAAAAAACATCTAGTTCATCTTGTGCTAGCTTGTTAATCACTACTTTGATTTAGAATTTAGCAATGGCAATGGCCACCACTGCTTTCTCTTTCTTAAAGAACTTAATCAATGACCTTTTTGATAATTAGAGTGCTCATCAATCAGTATAGCATGATGGCATTTCCCTTTTAGAACTCTGTAGCCTTCCTTTTGAGAAACTCTTACTGGTCCTTGAGGAGGTACTTATTCGAACCTTGTCGGCCTTTGGCATGTTTCAGAATCTGAAGAAATCTACATCATAGTATCTGGCTTCCATATTACTGCTGAGGACTTCAAAAGGTCTATGGCCCACTCAAACAATCTTCATATCATCACCATTCCAAAACAACACCATGTAATGTAAAGAAGAAGGGAGGCAAAGATTGGAGCAAATCTAGTCTCTTCCTAGCAATAGATGATAGTTTACTTTAGAATCCACAATAAAAAAGTGACAAGGCTAGTTTTGCAACTGCTTGTGACTTCCATTGGGATAACGCCAATTGCTCTGTCTGTTTCTCAAGTTAAACCAGACATAGTGACTTTTGTATACTAGGTCCTCTTCTATTTTTTTGAGTGCCCAATGTATGGTTAATCGCATAACATTGATTATTGAACCATTGTTCACTAGAATCTTTGAAATAGGTCTGCCATTGACATGAGGTTTAATGTATAATGGCCCAAGATGTTTGGCTAACTATGCATATGGTTTCTCCAAAATGACTTTATTCGGGTTGTTTTTAGCCATGATTGGAACTATAACTGAGCTCATGTATCCATCTAGCTTGCTTCTAACTATTTCCTCTAAGTGGTTCTGCATACTTTATTTCTACCCTTGAGTCTTTGTTTTGTTCCTCTTAGGTCTTGAAATGATGTTGGCAGCATAATTGAAGTAGTCGTGCAGCCAAATGGTATCGAAATCTCACCCATCATGAATAACCTTGCTTTTGTATTTCCAAATCATCTTGGGTGTTAGTTGAATCATCCTCATCTTCCTATCCAATAGGTTGGATTGACTCAAGTGGGATGTCAATTGAGGGTGGCTTGGAATGCTTAACATAAAAGTCAAACTTGCGTGATAGTTGACTAAGAAAATCCCACTCTTGACCTAAAGGTAATTATAACTTGTCACTTCTCAGCTCTTGATGCTCAGTAGTATCTTTACAGCTAAAATCCCTTTTGTGGCATTGTTTGGCCTTTAAATGTTGTAATCTCTTTTTCTGTGTCTTGGTTAATGGCTTAAGGAACTTCTTATGTCATACCATTCTCTATTCATCAGTTGGTGTATCTCTAGGCAGTACCACAAAATAAACTCCTTCCTTTATTGCATTTGGCTTTTGACGCCTAGATCCTGTGATCTGCTTCACAGGTGCAACCTTCCTTATTGGTCTCATTTGGTCTCATTTGTTGCCTATCGAGAATCTTATAAATTTGCTACTTTGGAACCCAGCCCATTTCAGTTGTGTACTAGAATCTTTCTATGCTTGAATCCTTACTTTCCCTTTCTCCAATAGTGCCTTCAAATCAACATTATTAATGTTGACAGTTGCCACTAGTAGACATGGGTCCTCACCAATCAACATTGAGGTCTCATTTTTGTCTAAAAATTTGAGAACCCCTTTATTGATCTTTTCCTAGATCAAATTCCTTAATGCCTATAGAAATTAGTGTAATGAGTCTAAACATTACGGCACTTACAGTATTTGTAACGCCCTCACTTTAGGTAGTCCGTGCATTCTACTGTTCTGACGACTAATGTCTGTTCGGACAGCTAGGATGTCTGGAACTATACTCAAACTAGGGTGAGGAGGCATAAATTGACTGAATAAATACTAAGAAAAATTAAGAAAAAAAATAAAAGAAATGAAATACAATGAAGTTAAATGAGCCGGTGCCCTAGCGATGAGTGACCTAACGGGAAGTAGCGGTGAAGACAGCTAGTAGCCCTAAACCCGAGGGGAATCCCGTGAAATAATTTCTAGGATGCCAGAAAAGAGTTACGGTGCCCTAGGTAGCATTAGAATGTCAAGAAAAGTTTAGGAGAATTTTTAATATCGGTACAGATAGTTTTGGCTCCTTAAGCCAAATGGAGGGCATTTTAGTCATTTCATCTTCAGATATGATTTTTGACCAACTTGTCCAATTGAGTAAATAAATTATATGACATAAAATATGAATAAAAAGTGATGAAAATTAAATTAAAAAAAAATAGAAAAGAAAAGAAAATGAAATGAAATAAAAATCACATTTATGACATAAGCATGATGTCATAAATGAATAAAATTAAAATCCTAACCAATGGGAAATTGTCAAGCAATTTAAAAGGGGATAAATATCATTAAATTGAGACAAAAATAAGAAAAACAATATGCTCTCCTCCTTCCTCAAACAGTCGACTTCCATAGGTGACCCTCCCATAAAAATTTTCAAGCTTGCTAACTTGAAATTCTCCATTCTCTCATACCAAAAGCCCTAGCTACCTTCACAAAAACTTGAACCCACCCCTTGGAGAAGTATTTGGCAGCCTAGAAAAAGAAAGAAAGTGAAGGAAAATTAAAGATTAGCCAAGAAAAAAAATTCCGCTCACACAAGGTTAGTGCTTATTTATGCATCTCTCTCTTTATTTCCATGTTAGGGACTTTAATTGAGTAAGAAATTGTAAGCAAATTGAAATAAAACCTATGGGTGTGAACACCATGGAATTTGGCAGCCCTAAGGAAGTGATGATGTTGATGGTTTAAATTGAATTAAATTGGTTTGATGATGGTATTTGGGATGTGTGAATGGATTGGAAATGGTAGTTCATGTGATATGCATGAATTAGGGATGAGTTGAGAAATTTTGAGTTAGGGTTTGAATTAATTTTGGTACCTTGGTGTTATGGCTTGAGATTGATCTTGTTGAGACTATTTTTTAATCATTTGAAGTGTTATGAATGATAAATTGTAGTTGGGAGTAAGGAGGATGGAATATTGGGAGTTCTTCTCTTATGCAGGAAATTCGGACCTATGAGTCTAGTGTGTTGTTTGAGTTATAACTGAAGTTGTGTGACTCCAATTGGTGTGACACCAATTAGAGGTGAAACTAGACTCAAAATACCCCATTTTTTATGAAGAAACCCTGCCCAAATTCTATCGAAATCTTGGTCAATTTACTTTCCCAATCCGGGTATTCAAACATTGAACCCATAAAAATGACCAAATGAACAGTACATATTCATTTGGCCATAACTCCTTCTAGACAGGTCCAAATTTATACCATTAGAAAGATTAGACATAGGACTACAACTTTCATTCAGAAAACCAAGCCCAGAAATGCCTCTAAACAAATGAAATTTTTGACCCAATTTAGGTCACTAAACTGACCAGAATATATTATGCCCAGAATTTCCTGGACATAGACTACCCAACCAGTTTTGGCAAAATGGCCATAACTTGGTCCATAAAAATCCAAATGAAATAAAACCAATGGAAAAATTTTTACAATACATAGGTCTACAATATTGGTCTTTTGACTAAAATCCAAAACCCAAAGGAACTAGATCAAATGGTTAGTAAAATTTATCACATCAAAACCTTGAGTTTGACCAAACTACACCTGACCCCAGAATACTCAATTAGTCATATCTACCACTAGAAAACTCCAATTAGGATGAGCCATACTGATCTGGAACCCTAAGAAACAGGGCTCTGGCTTTGTTTTAGACATGGTCTTCAAACGATGAACATAAGAACCCTAAAATGGAGGTCAAAGCTACTGACCTGAACATGGACCCTGAAGACACAGGGCACATGAGTCTAGGCCAGTTATTTGGCCATAATTAATTCTAAAAACCTTGAAAAATTATAATTAAAATTTATGAGTAACTATAAGACATAGGGTAACAACTTCCATGAAAAACTTTAAGCCCAAAAATGACTATAACATGTCCAATTAATTAGACTAAGACAGACTCCAAAATCTGCCTAATTCTGGACCCAGAAAGAGACAGTGAACTAGTTATGGTTATTTAACTATAACTTGAGTTCTAAAACTCCAATTAATATGATTCAAAAAGTAAAACAAAGACAAGACATAAAGGAACAAATTCTATGAAGGGAGTGTGGCCAAACGGTGGCCACATCCTGGTCAATTTGCCATGTAAAAACAGTGCACCAAATCTGGACCTAAAGAAAGGTCCATAAAATAACTAGGCATATGAGATGAAATGAATTAGAATAAATTGTTAAGCATAAAAATAACATGAATTAATGAAATTATAAATACTTAATAATACTATTCTGCCCAAAGTATGCCTAGACTCATTTATATAGCATGGATCGATTGGTATACCAATTAGGAACTACATATTGCAGTACTGCCCACAGGGATAATCATGGACAGACAACATATGTCTAAGATGATTGTTCTATTGGTTTTATGCTTGCCCGATGGCCATAGTGCCAATTTTCATTATTACTAGCTTATGCCTGCCCGCTGGCCTTGTGCCTGATATGACCGTTGTATACTGCGTAGACATACGGATGTCTGACTAGTATACTCCCGTGTATCTAGTCTTTATAGTCTGTCATAGGTTACTTGGGCACAGTTATGAGAAATAAAAGTTTAAATTGAAACAAGTACATGAGAGAACCATTAATATAAAATATATAAAACCAAATATGAATTACATGAATAAAAAGATCCCAATTAATTTAATTGCTTCCAAAGTTTGATAAACATGAAAAAGGACTGTAAATTTGTATGAATTTTATAAGACTGAATATAAGGTATATGCACATAAAAGATCCCTATTAGCTTATTTTCTTCCAAAGTTCTAGAAAATATATAAAAGATTTTAAATACATGAAAATTGATATTTATTTATAAGGTTATACGTGAAATAATTATTTTAAATTGTTTAGTTATTTTTTTCCTTATTTATGCACCACTAAGCGTTATGCTTAGCGCGTTGGTTCTTACCACGCGTAGGTACTGGAGAGCAGCAGCAGCAGTAGGGCCTAGACCGGACTTGGACCAAATCTGCTACAGTGTGAGTTGTCACCTCATCAGTTGTTTTGGTAGGGCTCATATACATATTAGATTTTGCATTTTAATATTGTATGTAATTAAATGATGTAAACCATTTTGTGACTGTAAATAAAAATTATAAATATTGTACTTGATTTTATATGAATGTAATGAAGTATCTTATTTATTTGAAAATTTTATGAGTAATGGTATGATATGGTACATAAATAATTGACATGAGACATGATGTAATGAAATGGAAATAAAAAAAAAATTATACACGTAAGATAATATAATTAAATAGATATTAAATTAATATTGTACACGACAAGACAGGATAGGGTGCTCCAGCACCGAATATAGTACACTTTGCTCGACTACACTATAGACGGGTGAGAGGTGTTACAGTATTCCTTGCCTTTCACTTCTTCTATGGATGGCATCCTGTGCCCCAGTGGAAGAGTTAAGAATTTTTTTCTACAAGAGAAAAATAAAAAACCTCATCCACCCTTATTATGTCAAAAGAATATTGCTGCTGAGGTGGTTAAGGATTAAAGGAGGCTTTCCTCCATGGTTCTAAAGGTTTTGTCAAATTAGATAACACAGGAGAGACACAACTACCTCAATTAGCAAAATCAACAATACCCATATCATGAAAAGTTTCTTGAAAATAGGTACCCATGGAAGTTTTTCTTTTTTGATTTTCTTCCCTAAGTAGTTCTTCATAGCCTATTACTTTTGCATCAAGCTTAAAGAAATATCTAACTCCATAACTTGAAACTTTTTCCTAAGTTTAATATCCAAACCACCTTAGGCCAATTTAACAAACTCGCACTCAGATAAAAACACTTTGCATCTATTGCACATATTTTTGAACCTAGATATGTATGAATCTATAGACTCTGCTAGCCTTTGGTAAATTTTAGACAGCTCAGTAAAAGACACTTTATGCTCAGTTTTGTAAAATTGTGTGTAAAATAAGTTTTCCATGTCTTTCCAAGTATGCACTGAGCACTAGGTAATGAAGCATACCAAATGAATGCAACCGTAGTTAGGGAATTAGGAAAAAAACCTTAAGTTAAACATGTCAAAGTTTTCATAATTAGCAAACTCACCACATTGTGCAGTAAACCTACCAATATGTTCTACAGTAGACTGAATCTCATCTCCTGAGAATAAAGTGAACTCAGGGATTTTATAACCCTTAAGGTAGGGATTATTTCTATCCACCAAGTTTGGATTAGGTTTGTGAGATTTAAGATGGCCTATCTAACGAAGGCCAAGTCCATCAACTCTTGGAGTACTGTTTTAGCAGCTTCACGATAAACATAAGGTTTTGGCTGATGTAATATGGCTACATGCATAGGTGGTGGTGGGTTGGTGCTATGTGATTCATCCTAATATTTTCCACGTTATTCACTGCATTATTTAATACATTATTTACATTTGCAGCATTATATACATGTGGATGAGTGGTAGGATTGGTAGTAGCCTAGAAACTACCTCCCTGTCATCCATTGAATGACCTTATTACTTGTGTAAGTGTAGCTATTAGAGTAGCTTTTATCTAATGAGGTGGTTGGTAGTGTTGCTCCTCCTGGGTTGGTGTTCCTTGCACCTCATTGGACTCTTGTTTGTTAGTTAATATGTGTTGTTGCCTTCCCTCTGAGAGATCTAGCTTCAAGTGAAGTTCTCCTTAACCCTTTGCTTATCCATTCTAGTTGAATAATAGTGATTTGAAGTTAGTCCCAAAAACAGCTTTGATGCTAGCTCCCATTTGATTAGTAACTTGTTGAGCTATCTAAGTGCCAATGCTAACTATTTCAAATGCAATTGGAGCCACCTATTGGCTTAAATGTGACTCATTGTCATGTGCTTATTATTCATTAAGTTCAGCTTCATCAGTTACTTCTTTAAGGTTGGACCTTAGAACTTTTTCATAATAACTCCATATTTCAAACATGATGACCAAAACTCTCTGTTAAAAGTGATCGAATTGAATGATGTGAAAGAGAGAAAGTAGAAAGATAGGTCCCACTAGGCATACTAAATTACTGTTCTACACTCAATTGATTTTACTCAATTTGAGTGTGTCAAAAGCACGTATGGCCCTTTATCATGCGTGAATTAAATTGCAAGTGTGCTAGGAATGCTAAGATCCCAATTGTAAATGTGAATGTGCCTGTCTGACTTCTAATATGAACAATTGGCAGGAAATAAATGACCAAATTTTCCCTTGGGTTAGTCAACTCCACTAGGATGTGCTTTGTCAAGATCTTTACTCCAATCAATTTGAGATATTTTAAGGACTGGAATTGGTTGCTTGTGAAATTAAAACAATGCTTGTCCATGAAATGTAAGAGCTATGCTTGAAAATTAAAGGATGATCATTGTAAAAAATGTAAAGTGATACGCGCCGAATGCACCAATTATAAATACACTACTTATACTAATTATATAGGGTAAGTAAAGGTCAATCCATAGGGAATGAGTAAATGCAAACAAGAAAACAAATCTTAGAGACAAATAAATAAAAAGAATTTAAACATAAACACTTAATCTACCAAACTAAATATGCAAAGTAAAACAAAAAGGGTTGTGATTTATAATCACCAAACTACTGAAGCTAAAACTAAGAATGCTAGAATATAAATCTAAAGCTAATGAACTTTATGACTACTCAACACAACCATATTGCAATAAATTTAGCAGAGAATGTGTGCCCACCATGTAACATGTATCAATCATTGATTAAAGATGCAAACTTATTCAATTGAATAAATTGGTTATAGAAGTTTAACAGCTTCTTTATCCTTCCTTACATATTAGATTAACCAAGAAGTGTTCTACAATTATTCCTTTTTCCATTACACTCAATCTAAGACTAGAGCAGCTTATAATTAAGTTTATTGGTAGCATTAATCATTAGAAAGACATTCTCATTCAAGGTAACAAACTCATTGTGTCACACCTTACCCCTCTGTAAGATATAACATGATCTCGTAGTATACCTAATAAATTACCTGTAACGGCCCGACCCACTAGTGATATTGTCCGCTTTGGGCCGAAGCCCTCACGGTTTTAAAACGCGTCACTAGGGGTTACGAACCATCAACTTATAAACCCAGCATCCCTCCCGTGTTTTGCCGATGTGGGATTTGCCTAGGGTGTTACAATCCACCCCCCTTATGGGACTCAGCGTCCTCGCTGAGGTTTGCCCCACTATCGCTCAAGGTTGTACGCGGAGCGGCTCTGATACCACAAATGTAACGGCCCGGCCCACTAGTGATATTGTCCGCTCTGGGCCGAAGCCCTCACGGTTTTAAAACCCGTCACTAGGGGTTACGAACCATTAACTTATAAACCCAGCATCTCTCCCGTGTTTTGCCGATGTGGGATTTGCCTAGGGTGTTACAATCCACCCCCCTTATGGGACTCAACGTCCTCGCTGAGGTTTGCCCCACCATCGCTCAAGGTTGCACGCGGAGCAGCTCTGATACCACAAATGTAACGGCCCGGCTCACTAGTGATATTGTCCGCTTTTGGCCAAAGCCCTCACGGTTTTAAAATGCGTCACTAAGGGTTACGAACCATCAACTTATAAACCCAGCATCTCTCCCGTGTTTTGCCGATGTGGGATTTTCCTAGGGTGTTACATTACCGAACTTCACCTACCGATAATCTATTAAATATAATACAAGGGATTTTAACAAAACAATTCATTTTTAGGTTTAATGTGGTGGTAAAAGAATTATTTAGGTGTCTTCAATTTAAGTGTATGTCATAAATTTTGTTTGGAAAAAAATAAGCATTTTTAAAATTTTTGCGGAAAATCTGCATGGTGGTGACTTAAAATTCAATAAACCAATTTTTAAAATCTGTGAAAAAAACAACCTGTGATAGCTTGTGCAATTCAATTTCATCAATTCCATCAATAAATAAATCATTTCATCATTTACATAATCCAAAAAGGAATTTAAACATTTACATTCATAGAAATTAAGAAAGTAATATTACAAAAATTTACAATCTAAAAGAAATATTTAATTATAACTTTACAAATATTCAAAATTACAAAAATATTATTACAATGTTTGTGTACAAACTGTTTTATACAACTGCTCAACTGACTATTTCATACATATAGCTATAAATACATCAAAATGGAAATTACAAAGGGTATACCAAATATATACTCGAAGATAACTCTAACTCAGCTTCAAATCACCTCTTCAAGTAAACTCACTTAACTGCTCTATCTTTTCTTTCACCTGTGACAGCATACAAAAGCTATCGCTGAGCGGTGAACTCAGTGGTGCACAATTATTAATTTAAAACTTAAGGTAGAACATAATTCATCAAATCATAACAAAAGATTTGCAATATTCAATTTTCTTTTTCTTTTTTTTTTCATAAGGCACTAAAACCAATATCACAATTTTGCAACCATTACAAATCATTTATTTCAATCCCATTTTATATACTAAATCATAATTTTTCAAAGTAAATCAAAAGATGTATTTGCAATGTTCATATTTCCATGAATTCATCATAACATTTTGCAATAATTGACAAAACATTTATTTTTTAATCTCATGTTTATCAAGAAATCACAATTTAAGGGTGTTGCCAACAATTCACATAGTTAGACTCATGACACAAAATTTTTTATCAATGCCGTGTTGTACACCACGACAAAGCAAACTTCCCCTAATAACTGAGGCTAAAGAGAGGCACCAAAGGCTAGCTAACAAATATGAGTACTCATCCGAATCAACCTCAACTAGCAAGCCAGAGAGGGAAACTCAACCCCACAAGTAGAGAAGATCACATCCAATACGTCTCACTAGGTAAGCTAATGAGAAACGCAAATCATATTGCTATGTCAACTGTGGTTTCAAAGCATATTCAAAATAATTTCTATTCACAAAATGAATTTATAAATCAATAAATATATTTAATTGTTACAAATTCATGCACATGGTTGGCAACACATCAAGTTTGCAAAAACGCTTCAAAACACATTCAAATACTGGCTCACCCCCTTGCTACATTAAAATTAAGGGCCAACATCTGCCTTTTTATAATATAAATTCATTTCACAATTCACAATCTTCAAAACAATGTAATTAATTCTTAAATGCATAAGAGAAATCATATTTGAGTCATACAAATTCATTCAACACATTTATAATGTTAAAACAAACGAAAAGTCTAGTTGTGCACAAACCTTCTTTGAATTCTCTTTTCTTAGCTTAGTCCTTCCCTTCCTTAGAAGGCTCCTTTTCCACTGAAATTACACAATTGTAAAGTTTGAATACTCATTCTAAACTTTACTAATAGCTAATCAAATAATTTCCTAAGTTACCATAAAATTTAATGATTTCTGGGTTCAGGGTAGATTCAAAACCTGACTTTAGAACCCAATTTCAACTTAGTTTCAGTCATAATTTGGGAAGGTAATCTTAATGAAAGTTGTTCCTCTATGTCTTAGTTTTATTTTCCTTTTTGAATCACTTAATTTGAAGTTTTTTAGCTCAGGTTATGGCCAAATTATTAAACACTGTTTCGGGTACCTTACCCTATAACTCCATGTTTCCAGATTTTTACCTTAATTTTGCATTCCATTTCCAAGCATCTTATGCTCTGAATTTGGACTAGATCCCTGAAACAATGTTTTAGGCCTTTGTCTTAGGTTTCCAAATCATTTTGAATCATTTCAATTGAAGTTATGTAAAGGAAGTTATGGCTTGATAACCATCCGGAGGTCACAAGACAATTTTGTTGAAGTGCAGGATTTCTAGATTTGGCATTCCTAACTTACTCCAACATTCCCCCCACTTTGCCCTATGAACGGAGTTTAGGTCCAAACATGAAGTTTTTAGTTGTATATCTTATGGTTATTTTGGCTTTGGAATCACCTAATTTTCTATTGTGTAGCTTAAGTTATGGCAATTTTGCAAAAACTGGTCGAATGCCTAATCCTTCACATTTTCCAGGTTCAATCCATAGTCAGGGCAGATTTGCTAGACTAATTTTGTTTAGCAATTTAATCAAGTTAGGATCATAATTTGACTTCATGGTCTTCATAAGAATTATTCTCTTATGTCTCAGGATTCTATAGGTTCAAGAATTACCTAAATCGGGGTTTTCTAGAGTGAGTTATACCTAATTGCATAAGTATTATTCATATAGTCATTTTCTCCAGTCTAGAATTGGTAACCCGGATTCAAGCCTAACTTGAGGTAACTTATGGTCATTTTCTGAGCAGACTCTCTTCATGAAAGTTGGAGCATTATGTCTTAGGTTTCATTTTCAATTGGTTTCACACCAATTGGAGTTGTGTAGCTCAACTTATAGGCTTCTAAACAAACTAGACTTAAGTGTCCAGATTCAACACCAATTGTTCAAATTCACTTCCATCAATCTCGTAACCAAACCAACACCAATTCTCAACCAAAGGACATCAAATGACCATAATTCAACATTAATAACACTAATTTAACTTCATACCACAAATGCCCTAATTTTCACGAAACTCTAATTGCTCAACTTCAATTCCACACAATTCCAAACATATAAATTATGCACATATCTTCTTCTAAGCTAGAATTCATGTTTAATTAAATTGAAACACACAAAACCCTAACTCCCCTTTGCTAGCCGAAATTTTCTTCCCTCATACAATCATGATTTCTTTTATTTTTCATGTTATTTTTACATAAATTATTTTTAATTCATAGAATATATAACTAATTGAGCTTGGAAGAGAGCTTACCTTTAATGGTGATTTTCTAAACTTCAAAATCCTTCAAATTTTCTTGAGTTTCTTTCTTCCAATCTTCCAATCATAGACTAATTAGAGGTTTTCTACTAATTTTTTGTATGGCAATTAGGAAAGAAATTGGGGTTATGGAGCTTTGGTTGGATGAAAATGGAGGAAAGAGGAGGGAGAGAGGGAGCGGGCCATGGGAGGGGTAGAAGATGATGAGTTATTTGATTTTTAATTCCTTTTTGTCTTCTTATATGGATGGATAATTATCCATAATTTAAATAATTTAATTTTAATTTTAATTATTATTATTTTTATATAATTCTCTTAATTCCTTATGTGTCCCCAATAATTTTTCTATACACATCTCTATATTTAAATTTCATTCTAGTGTTTTAATCTTACTCATTTTAAATGGACATTTAGGTCAAAAATCAACTCTTGAAGTGAATTGACCAAAATGCCCCTCATCGGGTTATAGTCCATCTTTTTCCATTATACCCGATGAGTCCTTATATTTTGATTCACTTATTTGTACTTATTTTCTTTTTTGTTTTTTTGATTTTCAAATTCCTAATAATGTCTAAATTAATCCTTGATTTAGGGCTCTATAGAGTTCCACACGAATTTAGGATAGCAACTGAGCTCGCAGTCACTTTCCAAGTCGATCACCCATCCCTGGGACCTAGGCTCATTTATCCAATTTGTGTTTCATTTCTCTTATTTTTATTCAACCTCTTTTAATCTTTATTAATTTAATTTATGACTTCTCTCTGTAATTTAATTATGGTTCTCGACATTCTAGCTGTCCGAACAGACATTAGTCACCGGGACAGTAGAATGTACAAAACTACCTAATATGAGGGTGTTACACATTGAGCATGGTTCATTCAACCTAGATACTCATCTTTATAATGATGTAAATCATTATTTGCTACTTATAGTCAGATTATACAAGCTATTACATAGTCAAATTATCTTAACTTAGCAATATGTTTCCATGCATAATTAATTAGTTGACCACCCTAACTAATTATACATTCAACATTCATAAAATAAACCAAGAGATAAGTAATACTTAATATAGAACAAATCTAGATTTTATTAAACTCAAATCAAAGTCTCATGATAACATGTTCCATGGCTTCAACTGTCTCTCTATTGAATTACAAAACTACTCACACATAACTAAGAACATTAAACATAAACAAATTAACAAAAGAAAATAGAAAAGCATGTTGCCTCTTTTGAATGGAATTTGATCAACTTGAATCTGATATTAATGATGATACCACACACTCCAAAGGATGTAAAAGCACTCCACAAGCCAAAAAGGAAGAAGAAGAAATCACACCAGCAACTAGATCAAGCAATCAAAACATTTGAATGCACAAAAAGGGAATTTGGCCATTATAAGTAGAAGGAAATTGACAATCCCTAGATCTATATTTTAGACCCTTTTATAGAGAAAAATAAGTTAACTATGACTCCAGATCTGATTTAAGAGTTCTAGTTGCAATCTGACTTAATTCTCTCTCAAGAACCCTAGTTAAAGTAGGGAAAAAAAAAAGTTAAAAACAACTCTCCTTTATACAGATTTGCCACTTGCATGGCCTAGGGGACCCATATACCTCTATTTTATTTATTTGGGGTCTTAAATAAAATAATTACATCTACCAATTAAGGCCTTAACTTTTGGTCCTACGTAACTCAACATAAAGAGGCCCAACACACTTAATATGTGACCCTTAATGTAATCTGGCTCAACTGCACTTATTTTTCACATGTGGCCTCAACATATGTCAATTAACATCCATCTAAGCCCATAAGTTCATATTCAAATTCTATATAGTAGATCACATAGAAGTTCCATTGAGACTGTCCAAAGCTCAACTTGAGTTGATATTCAAATATGTTCGTTTTTCACCATTAGCCTCAAAATACCATGAATAAGACACCACTAATCCCATTTTTTCATTGGCTAAGTCCTCATTAGAATTGCGCTTTCATATGCCTTAAAGTGCTTGATGTGTTCTTTGCTTTTTTTTTGTGCTCAATTCATCTCTTCGTGCTACATAATCTCTTTCATGCTCTTGTAAATACCTAATAATAAAAAAACAAGCATTAACAAGCTAATTGAACAAAAAATAGACTCAAAAGACCAAGCATGCAATGATAAAGATATAACATTTTAAGCAACTATCATAAAATTTGCATTGAAAAATAAATCTGTGCAGGAAATATAAATTGAGCACTTAACTAAAAAAGTAAATTGTTTGCTTGAGAAATTGTAAAACTGTGTAGGGCATGTAAATGTGCTTTTTGAGAAATTAAAAGACTAATTGCTTGAATGAAATCATTTATAGGAAAATTGTAAAATGTGCTTTGAAAATTAAAGAGTAGATTTGAAAAAGTTGAAATATGAAGAAGAAAATGTAAATTGTATTGAAAGCTGAAGATTTTAATTATAGATAATGAAATATGTGCAAAAGAGTTGTAAATTGATTGTTTGGAGTGAAAATTACAAGACTTAAAATAAAACTGATACCAGACTGAAAATAAAATTGGGTGATGAAAAGTAAAATGGTTGCTGAATCAAGGAAATTTGTAACACTCCCATTTGTATAGCTAGGTATATTTCACTGTTCCGGTGACCGGAGTCGGTCCGGACAATTAAGGGGATTAGGACCACACTTAAGACAACTAGAGAAACCATAAACACAAATAATTAGTAATGTTCAATTAGTTAAGTATAAATAAGAAAAACATAACATAAGAAGTTAAACGAGCCGAGAGTCACAGCGATGGGTGACCTCCTCGGGAACGACTGCGAAGTCATTTTAAACTCAAATTTCGAACTGTAAAAAGTGACGCTGCGGTCCTTAGGACCCTTATAAACACAGTGGAAAAGAGAAAATCACGAAAAAGAACTATTAAGCCAGTCAAATAATTAGGTCAGAGAACCGGAAGAAATATGGAATTAATTGCAAATCGGAATGAACCGGCGAGGGGCAATTTGGTCAATTGACCCCGAGAGCTGACTCCTGACCTAACTGTCAAATAAAATTGGACAAAAGAAAATTTCAGAATCAAGAATTAAATTAAAGAACTAATAGAAAAATAAATACAAAAAAAAGGAAATGGAAAAATGGAAAAGTCAAAAGGTGATGACATCATGCATGACCTCATGCATGATGCCATAAAGAATATAATTAATTTATTTATTTATTTACATTTTTGGTCTTCCATAAGACTTAAAAATTCATAAAAAAAAAAAAAAAAATCATTTCTTCTTCAAAAAAAACGTTTTTATCTCCCTCTCACTTTTCTCTCCCAAGGTTCCTCCATTAACAAGCTTTTAAAGCTTGAAAAACTTAGTTCTTCCCCATAAATTTCAACCCTAAACCCTAAAAAGCTTCCAATCTACACTAGAAAAGAAGATTGAGGGAGAAGAAGAAAGAAGAAAGTGAAAGAATTGGTGGATTGTAAATCAAAGAATTAAGGTTAGTGTTCTTCTTCATTTTCTCTTTGAATCTATGTTTAAGTAGTTAAGTTATGCTTGTAAATAAACTTAAAATGGAAAGAAAATTTGTTGAGGGATTATATAGAATTTTGGACAGCTAGGGTTTGGTTGGATAAATTTGTTTGAGCTAAACATGTTGGAAGCTTAATTGAGTTAAGGGAGTATGCTTATAAGTGTTTAATTAGCTAAATGCAACAAATGACATGAATTAGGGTTTTGAACTTAGGGTTTGTGAACCAAAAATGCAAGAAATGAGTAAATGGCATGTTTAACCTATTGTGAAATGAAAAATGGTCAATTGTGACCAAATAAGTTGTGTTTGAATTATTAGAAGTGAAGCCAAATTCAGAGGTTGTATGGTCATGTTGCTGGCAGCATGACCAAGTCAACTTTGAAGGACCAAAACTGAAATTTTACAAGTCCAATTGATATGCCACCAATTGGGGATGAAAATAGACATAAAATGACACAATTTTCATTCAGGAACCATGCCCAAAAACTGACCAAAACCTAGTGAACAAATTGACCAAAGTTGAATAAGAGCAGTCTGCCACTGCACAAATTGACCAAATGAACAGTTTTTAATTGTTCATTTGTTCATAACTCGAGCTAGGTAGGTCAAAATGACCTGAACGTTTACCAGTAATTAGATAAGATATAGATCTAAAACTTTCATGAAGAACACCAACCCAAATTATGCCATTAACCTAATCAAATTATTGAGCAAAGTTGAGTTACTGAACCTGCAAAACTGCAGATTTCCATTTTAACAGTAAAGTTCCAATGGCTATAACTCTCTCTAGAAAACTCCGATTTAGGCAATTCTTGAACCGATGGAAACCTAAGACATAGTAGAACATTTCGTATGAAGCAAATTAGACCAAATTATGGACTTAACTTGATCAAATTACTGAACGAAGTTGGATCAAAAATCTGCCAGAACCAAAATAGCAGTATGAGCGATTGCGTGAACAAGAATCGTATTTTGGCTATAACATGAGCTACAAAACTCCAATTGGGGTGATCCAAAAATGAGAATACACTTAAGACAATAAGGAACATTTTCTATGAAGGAAGTTTTGTTAAATTCCAACAGTAAAGTGACCAATGGAACAGTACAACCTAAGGCACCAAAACTAAAAATTTGTAACTTTGCCTAAAGGACTTAAGTTTTGAGAAAATGACCAAAACCAACAAGTTTGGTGACCAAAATGTGGTATGTGGGTGAAGTTGGAATTCCCATACCTATTAAGACTTAGAAAGTCAACAATTTGACTTGAATAGTGTAGTGAATAGTAACCCTGAAATGAAAATTTCTAAGAATGTTAGTTTAAGCATATTTGGGCTAGAATTAAGTATTTATGAATTAATTATTGGATTTATGGTAAGTTATGATACTGAAACACTGTGAAACTGTGTGTTTCAGTGGAAAAGAACACCAGAAAAGAACCCGAGGAATCGAGTCAAGGCCGATAGGCGACTCGCATCAGGTTTGTGCACAAAAATTTATAAATTATAGTTTTTACAATGAAAATTGATTTGTTATACATTGTGAATATGTTTATTTTATTATGAATTTCGAGAATGTTGTGCTACCTATTTTACAATGGAGATTTGAAATAAAGCTTGTTTAATTTTCTGCATTGTGAAATTTTTGTGTTAATTATGGGTTTTAAGTACTACGGTGTTGCCACCTGTGAATGAAATTTTGACTTTAGAAATTGATTGTGTTTCGCATAAAATATTTGAATAACTTGATTTAAATTGTTTTAATTCACACTTGGCATGGCAACATTAATATGTTCCTCATCCACTTGTGGGGAGAGTTTGATATTTGATCAGTTTCCTCCCTCTCTGGCTTCCCAGTTTGAGGGGCGAGTTTGGATGAGTACTCATTAGCTAGCTAGCCACCTCCCTCATTGATTTCGATTAGTGGGGGTGTTTGCCTTGTCGTGATGTACACACGGTATGTTCGAAAATTTTGTGTCATGGCCTAAGTTGTGTTATTGTTTGGCAATACTATGTTTATTAAATTGTTTGATCAAGTTATGCTATATTAAGCTTGAAATTATGATTTGTTATAAATGCAATTTGAGAAAGAAATTGTGAAATGCGATTATGAGATTTTTGAATGATGATTTGTTCATAAATGTCTTATATTATACATTTTATTCTTTATTGTGCACCACTGAGTATTTATATACTCAGTGATAGCTTTAACTTCTTTGTCATGAGATAGAGAAAAGGATATAGCGAGAGAGTGAGCTGCACTCTGATCGAGAGGAGCACGGTTGAAGAATTTATGTACGGGTATTGTCTATACGCTGGTAGTTTAGTTTGATGTAAATATGATGGTATGCATATGTATCTCTGTAGTTTGAGCAGTTGTACAGATAAAATTATAATAATATTATTCTTGAGATTTTGTGTTTGTAAATTTAATAGTGAATGTAAATTAAATATTTAAAATGCAATGTGCATGAGTTTATAAAATGTTTTGAGTTATTAATTTTTTATTTGAAATTTGGATTTTGAGTTGAAGTGTTGCCATTGTTGTTGATTTGAAATTTGGTGGTTGCAAATGAAGTTGTGATTGAGAAAAATATTGGAAGTGTTTTTATTTTCAGGTTTTGAAGAACTGTTTTCTCAAAATACAGACGGCACTCTGCCGAAATTTTTGAAAAAATTGCGGAAATCTTAAATATCCAAAAATTTGATTTATGTTTGGACTTTAAATAAAGGTTTTTAATATTTGAAAAAAATTTTACCCACCAATTCCAAAATGAACGAAAATTGTTTTAAAATCCCTTGTAGTATATTTAATGGGTTACCGGTAAGTGAAGTACGGTAATTCATTAGGTATACTACGGGAACATGTTACATCTTACGAGGAGTAGGGTGTGACATGTTTAGTGGTATCAGAGCAAAGGTTTTAAAATAAATTTTGAACTGTGAATTTGAAATATTTTGTCGGTAAATACAACTACTCAAATGTTGATATATATGACATATTTACATCATGAATATGCGCTAATGGAGGTCAACCTCCTTGTGTTTGTTATCAGAGAGTAGAAAATTTCTGGAAAACGGAATGGAAGAGGGAGATCATTCCGTAGAGCAATCTGTTGAGGCTGAGGTCCAAGGAGAAGTCCCAATACTCCAGAATGTGAGTGGGTCAGCCACTCTAGCTCCTCCTCAAGCACCGCAGTTCCCTGCTCAGTTTGCACAGCAGATGGCCACGTTCTTTCAACAAATGGCGGGGAATGTGCTGCCTCAAACACAGACACAAGCATCGGTTGCACAACCACAGTCACCGGCTCGGCAATATGAGAAGTTAATGAAATTTGGGGCTATAGAATTCAAAGGAACAGTAGATCCACTGGAAGCAGAACAGTGGTTAGAGAGGATGGAATGAGTTTTCAGAAAATTACAGTGTGCTGAAGTGTTGAAGTTTGAATATTCAGTATCACTTCTGCACGGAGATGCATATGAGTGGTGGAAGACCATCCCCTACAGTCTGGTAGAGCCATCAGTCCTCACAGGGGCAGACTTTTTAAGGGAATTTAAGCAAAAGTGGGTCCCTGATACTTATGTAGACATGAAGCTGCAAGAGTTTTTAAGTTTGAAGCAAGGGGATAGAACTGTAACAGAGTATGAGCGGGACTTTTCAAGGCTAAGCCATTATGCTGAAAGCTTAGTCTCCACCCCCAGAGACCGGTGTAAGAGGTTTGAGGCTGGGTTGAGGCCTAGCTTGAGAATGCAAGTGGTAGGGTTTCGACACCAGAATTTTTTTGAATTGATTTCACAAGCCCTAGAACTGGAAAGGATAGAATCAGAATGGGCAGTGAAAAATAGTACACAAGAGAAAGAGAAAACTGAAAAGGTAACTAGTCAAGCTACTGAGAGTGGCTCTGGGAAAAGAAAACATTTTGGAGGATCTAGCTCGCGCAAATCGGGTAGAAGTATATCTTCTGGACAGAAACCATTCCAATCCGATCAGCAAACTCAACAGACACGCAGAAAAACACTGTCGGATCGACTTTGCCAGACTTGTGGTAAACCACATAGTGGAGTATGTTATAGAGCTATAGGAGCATGTTTCAATTGTGGAGGGACTGATCATTTTGCTAAGGATTGCATAAGTCCACGCCGTTATGGATCATTTACCACGTCAAAAGGATCAGCTCAAGTTTCTACCTCGAAGAGTTCACCAGCAGTTGGTAGAGGCAGAGGCAGAGGTAGGGGTAGTATGCTTGGAAGTCAGAATACTATAAATCAACCAGGACAAGGTAATGCTCCAGTGAGAGTATACACTATGCGACAGAGGGACGAGGATGAAACTTCTGACATGGTTCCTGGTATTTTCTCGATTCTTGACTAAGATATGAATATTTATAAAAAAAAAAAAAATCAATTTTGATATGTTAGTGACTAGTCTTTTTAAAATTAATTTTGGAAGAGTTTGTTAATGAAAAGTATTTGGTAGCACACAAGAATTTGTAAAGTTAATTAGTAAGCCTAATTATGTAAGGAAAGAGAACCTAAAAGTAAGTTATAGTAATATAGTTATCTTAGATGCGGGTAAGGGTATTATTGCTAATAGATGTCAGTGGGTACCATAACCAACATAAGTTTAAGATATTAGTGAATTTAAAAGAAATAAGATATAGGAAAGTTTATTCTATTAGGATGTATCGTAGTAACTATGCAATATTCTTGATGTTTGTGCTGTAAGCTGCAGATTACAGTACTGACTTGGGATTTATTGTGTAGAGCTACGTACTACCCAATAGTACACAAGAATAAGAATAGTTGCAAATGGCATCTGTTTTGGTACAGTTATGATAAGATAAAGTTTTCTTATTGGAAAGGAGTTTGAAAATCCTAACCTGGGATTTAAAACTCTAAAGTTAGAATATTGAAAGGTTATAGTTCAGTACAAAAGAAAATAATGACTACACATCAGTGCAAAATAAGCTATAGAATATCGATAGATAAAAATAAATAGAACAGTAAGAAATGAGAAAAATACTAGATGAGAAATTGCCACCAAGGCAAGCAACTTACTTAAGACACGTAACGAAATCTCAAACTATTTTATCAAGAAAGAAATAAGTTAAACCAAAGCAAACAAGATAGTGCAAAATGGCACATAGGCCTTGGACATAAATGGAGATGGTAAGATAATGGTTATGGACCTATGGCCAAGAAAGAAAAGACTACAAAAGAAAATAATTGCTAAAATAACAGCAAGAAAAGACTAAAATATTCTAAGCTAAACTGAAGGTTGCATCAAATGATCAAGAGATTTGATAAGAAAAGAGTAAAAATTTAGTTCTCACCCATAGGATCGTACGAGGTCCTAGAAAGAGTGGATCCACTAGCACACAGAAAAGATTTGCTTACCTCTAAAATTGAAATGAATTTGAATCTAGCTTATGACAAAGGCTCATAAGAAACTTGGCACACGAGGTGAGCAATAGATGAGTAAATAGCGTTGGTTAAAGTGCTATGGACCATTATTCCAATTATAAAGTTATGTAGAAATATGAGAAAAACATGAGAAAACAACATGAATAACTATTTGAGGACAGATAGTGGACACAATTTCGAGGACGAAATTATTTTAAGGGGGAGAGAATTGTAACACCCCTATTTGTATAGCTAGGTATATTTTACTGTTCCGGTGACTAGAGTCGGTCCGGACAATTAAGGGGATTAGGACCACACTTAAGACAACTAGAGAAACCATAAACACAAATAATTAGTAATGTTCAATTAGTTAAGTATAAATAAGAAAAACAGAACATAAGAAGTTAAACGAGCCGAGAGTCACAGCGATGGGTGACCTCCTCGGGAACGACTGCGAAGTCATTTTAAACTCAAATTTTGAACCGTAAAAAGTGACGCTGCGGTCCTTAGGACCCTTATAAACACAGTGGAAAAGAGAAAATCACGAAAAAGAACTGTTAAGCCAGTCAAATAATTAGGCCAGGGAGCCAGAAGAAATATAAAATTAATTACAAACCGGGATGAACCGGCGAGGGGCAATTTGGTCAATTAACCCCGAGAGCTGACTCCTGACCTAACTGTCAAATAAAATTGGACAAAAGAAAATTTCAGAATCGAGAATTAAATTAAAGAACTAATAGAAAAATAAATACAAAAAAAAAGGAAATGAAAAAATGGAAAAGTCAAAAGGTGATGACATCATGCATGATGTCATAAAGAATATAATTAATTTATTTATTTATTTACATTTTTGGTCTTCCATAAGACTTAAAAATTCATAAAAACAAAAAAAGAAAATCATTTCTTCTTCTTCAAAAAACGTTTTTGTCTCTCTCTCACTTTTCTCTCCCAAGGTTCCTCCATTAACAAGTTTTTAAAGCTTGAAAAACTTAGTTTTTCCCCATAAATTTCAACCCTAAACCCTAAAAAGCTTCCAATCTACACTAGAAAAGAAGATTGAGGGAGAAGAAGAAAGAAGAAAGTGAAAGAATTGGTGGATTGTAAATCAAAGAATTAAGGTTAGTGTTCTTCTTCATTTTCTCTTTGAATCTATGTTTAAGTAGTTAAGTTATGCTTGTAAATAAACATAAAATAGAAAGAAAATTTGTTGAGGGATTATATAGAATTTTGGACAGCTAGGGTTTGGTTGGACAAAGTATAAATTTGTTTGAGCTAAACATGTTGAAAGCTTAATTGAGTTAAGGGAGTATGCTTATAAGTATTTAATTAGCTAAATGCAACAAATGACATGAATTAGGGTTTTGAACTTAGGGTTTGTGAACCAAAAATGCAAGAAATGAGTAAATGGCATGTTTGACCTATTGTGAACTGAAAAATGGTCAATTGTGACCAAATAAGTTGTGTTTGAATTATTAGAAGTGAAGCCAAATTCAGAGGTTGTATGGTCATGCTGCTGGCAGTATGACCAAGTCAACTTTGAAGGACCAAAACTGAAATTTTACAAGTCCAATTGATATGCCACCAATTGGGGATGAAAATAGACATAAAATGACACAATTTTTATTTGGGAACCATGCCCAAAAACTGACCAAAACCTAGTGAACAAATTGACCAAAGTTGAATAAGAGCGATGCACATCAGCACAAACTGACCAAATGAATAGTAATTGTTCATTTGGTCATAACTCGAGCTAGGTAGGTCAAAATGACCTGAAATTTTACCAGTAATTGAATAAGATATAGATCTAAAACTTTCATGAAGAACACCAACCCAAATTATGCCATTAACCTAATCAAATTATTGAGTAAAGTTGAGTTACTGAACCTGCAAAACTGCAGATTTCCATTTTAACAGTAAAGTTCCAATGGCTATAACTCTCTATAGAAAACTCCGATTTAGGCAATTCTTGAACCGATGGAAACCTAAGACATAGTAGAACATTTCGTATGAAGGAAATTAGACCAAATTATGGACTTAACTTGATCAAATTATTGAACGAAGTTGGATCAAAAATCTGCCAGAACCAAAATAGCAGTATGAACAGTGCACGTGAATAGTAACTGTATTTTGGCTATAACTTAAGCTACAAAACTCCAATTGGGGTGATCCAAAAATGAGAATACACTTAAGACAATAAGGAACATTTTCTATGAAGGAAGTTTTGTCAAATTCCAACAGTAAAGTGACCAATGGAACAGTACAACCTAAGGCACCAAAACTAAAAATTTGTAACTTTGCCTAAAGGACTTAAGTTTTGAGAAAATGACCAAAACCAACAAGTTTGTTACCAAAATGTGGTATGTAGGTGAAGTTGGAATTCCCATACCTATTAAGCCTTAGAAAGTCAACAATTTGACTTGAATAGTATAGTGAATAGTAACCCTGAAATGAAAATTTCTAAGAACGTTAGTTTAAACATATTTGGGCTAGAATTAAGTATTTATGAATTAATTATTGGATTTATGGTAAGTTATGATACTGAAACACTGTGAAACTGTGTGTTTCAGTGGAAAAGAACACCGAAAAAGAACCCGAGGAATCGAGTCAAGGCCGATAGACGACTCGCATCAGGTTTGTGCACAAAAATTTATAAATTATAGTTTTTACAATGAAAATTGATTTGTTATACATTGTGAATATGTTTATTTTATTATGAATTTCGAGAATATTGTGCTACTTATTTTACAATGGAGATTTGAAATGAAGCTTGTTTAATTTTCTGCATTGTGAAATTTTTGTGTTAATTATGGGTTTTAAGTACTACGGTGTTGCTACCTGTGAATAAAAATTTGACTTTAGAAATTGGTTGTGTTTCGCATAAAATATTTGAATAACTTGATTTAAATTGTTTTAATTCACACTTGACATGGCAATATTAATATGTTTCTCATCCACTTGTGGGGTGAGTTTGATATTTGATCAGTTTCCTCCCTCTCTGGCTTCCCAGTCTGAGGGGCGAGTTTGGATGAGTACTCATTAGCTAGCTAGCCACCTCCCTCATTGATTTCGATTAGTGGGGGTGTTTGCCTTGTCGTGATGTACACACGGCATGTTCGGAAATTTTGTGTCATGGCTTAAGTTGTGTTATTGTTTGGCAACACTACATTTATTAAATTGTTTGATTAAGTTGTGCTATATTAAGCTTGAAATTATGATTTGTTATAAATGCAATTTGAGAAAGAAATTGTGAAATGCGATTATGAGATTTTTGAATGATGATTTGTTCATAAATGTCTTATATTATACATTTTATTCTTTATTGTGCACCACTGAGTATTTATATACTCAGCGATAACTTTAACTTGCTGTCGTAGATAGAGAAAATGACATAGCAGTAGAGAGAGCTGCTACAGTCAGAGAGGAGCACGGTTGAAGAATTTATATACGGGTATTGTCTATACGCTGGTAATTTAGTTTGATATAAATATGATGGTATGCATATGTATCTCTGTAGTTTGAGCAGTTGTACAGATAAAATTGTAATAATATTATTCTTGAGATTTTGTGTTTGTAAATTTAATAGTGAATGTAAATTAAATATTTAAAATGCAATGTGCATGAGTTTATGAAATGTTTTGAGTTATTAATTTTTTATTTGAAATTTGGATTTTGAGTTGAAGTGTTGCCATTGTTGTTGATTTGAAATTTGGTAGTTGCAAATGAAGTTGTGATTGAGAAAAATATTGGAAGTGTTTTTATTTTCAGGTTTTGAAGAACTGTTTTCTCAAAATACAAATGGCACTCTGCCGAAATTTTTGAAAAAATTGCGGAAATCTTAAATATCAAAAAATTTGATTTATGTTTGGACTTTAAATAAAGGTTTTTAATATTTGAAAAAAATTTTACCCACCAATTCCAAAATGAACGAAAATTATTTTAAAATCCCTTGTAGTATATTTAATGGGTTACCAGTAGGTGAAGTACGGTAATTCATTAGGTGTACTACAGGAACATGTTACATCTTACGAGGAGTAGGGTGTGACAAAATTGATCCAAGACATTGTGTTTATTTTGTTGATTTGGTTGTCGAGTTGTGTGTTGATTGGTGTCCCTTGAAATGAAGCCTTGATATTCTATTTATAGACTTGAGTTCCAAGTATTGCATTAGGTAAAACTTAGTGAACAAGCATGTTGCATGCAATTATAACCCACTACATTAGGTTTATGCATCTTAAATTAACTGCTGCGTCCAGTACACAATGAAAATCATGTGCCTTTATTTTATGTTACTTACCCGGTAAAGTTGCAATCACTTGCATTCACTACTTGAACCACTTTTTGCACTTAGTAACCACCTTGCAACCACTTCATCCTCTAATACTTGATTTTAGGAAACCAATTGATAGAGCCCCATGATCTATAACCACTTTCTTAATTTAGATAATCACTTATTATTCAGTAACCACCTCAATTGCTTCTTACTTCAAAATAATTATCTTCTGCCAACTTGAATCATGAGCTGAGCTATTTTAATTAAGGGGGTGTTTGGTTTACCTGTTGGGTGCAGTTGATAGCTGATAGACACCCAAACAGGTAAATTGTAGTGTTTGGCAAGTTTAAAAAATAGAACTGATAGCTGATGGGCAACTGATATGATACCCATCAGCTGCAGTTTGTATCAGCTCTATTTTTAGAGCTGTTTCTCATCAGCTGATAGCTGATCTGGTTTTATTTTTTATTTTGACCATATTATCCTTATTTATTTAACTTGAAAATTAATATTATTAATATTTTTATTTTTTTATTTGTAATTTTAATATTTTAATTAATGTATTTCAACTTTGTTAAAATATTTTTTATTAATAACATAAAATATAAAATATTTATTTATATCCAAAAACTTAAAATTAATTATAAATTTTTCTATTAACAATAATAATTATTTTATTATTTTATCTATATTTTTAAAATTATTTAATTATCTTAAAAAATAATTACTTTCTTATTTCAATAATAAAATAAATGATATAATATAAAAGATTAATAATTATATATTTATTTAAATAATATAATATATTAATTTAATAATTATATATTTAATTTAATAATATAATATATAATATAATGTAATAAATTTATAATTTTATATTTATTTAAATAATAAAATAAATTATATGATATATACCCTTATTAGTCATTTCACATATTAACAGCAACAGCTAAATATGATTTTACCAAACACTTAATATAAAACAAATTATCATCACTATCGGTTATCACTATCAACTAACAAGAATAATGCTATCACCAACAAATATGAGTTGTATTCAACAGTTAATCCAAACAGGCCCTAAATAATTTAATTTTATATCTCGAACTCATTAATTAATTTGGATCTAAAATAATAAAATTAAATTATGATGCAAATAAAAATATTAATGAAATTTTCCCCAAAATATGAGTTATTAGTTTTAGCTTTTTCTTAAACTAATTAGTATACTTTAAATTGACATAAGTCGGTTGATTAATTAAAATAGAGCTATCTATGATATATAGCTTGTTCATTTATTTTGATTATATATGCTTAATATAATATTTTTAGTATCATTGTGTTGTCATAGTGAACACACTATAATAAATTTAGACTTTAGATAATATGTCACATATATTGTTAAAAATTTAAAATATTTTAATAATAATTATTAGTAAACACATAATGATGTACATAAACTCTATAATCTAAAGGTTTTGATAACATTTTTATACTAATTTACAATACTATTATACATAACATTATACTATTATACATAACATTGTATATATTATTTATTATAATATATGTTATCTCAATGTCTAAATACATTAATTTGATATCATTTATAATTTTACTATCATGTTAAAAATAATGTTCAAAAATTATTATTGAAGCTCATATTTGTTGAAGTTACAGAGTTGTTAAGTTAGTATTTAATTAGCTTAATAAAAATATACGGATTGATATAATTTTTTTTTTAAATCTTTATTATCTAACGCTTTCAGATTATGATAACCACTTAAAACGAAAATTAATGATAACCATTATATATATTCATGATGATATTATAGTTATATTTAAAATTATTAAATTTTATGTAAGTGTGCCGATTGTAACTAAATGAATAATATATATATATATATATATATATATATATATATATACGAAAAAATATTATTTCATTTGATGTTTGTTGTACAAGAGAAAAAATACAAGACACATGCATGAAATATACAGTAATAGCACAAAATTTGTCCCTGTTATAAATTGAAGTTGTACACAACAGAGAGACTAGAAGAACAAGTATGGAGCTAATTGAAGTAACAACATAGCTTTTTCAGTCTTTGAAATTTTGATTTGGAAGGAAAGAGAGATTTTTTATTGCAACATAAAAGGAAGGACAGGTAGGTGGAACGAACCATCTCAATAAGAAGATAGAGCTGCCAAATGAATAAAAGGATTGGAAGAGAAGCAACTGCAGCAATAGAAATAGCAAATCCGACATTTCTATGTTTAAAAATTAAGAAAAAGGCTAAAACAAAGGCACCCATCATCGTTATTATTGCTATGAAAAGGAATAAGAGTCCAAGGATTAACTTTTTTGGCAACGACTTGAGAAAATCATCCATTGAGAATCGAGAAGTAAGAATGGATAAAAAGGATAGTATTGAAGAGGTTGAGAATGCTAAAGATACTCCATCCGCTATGGCAAAAATTTTAAACAAAGTATCGCGAACGAAAATAGGAATCCCAGTATCTTGTCCATTACCTCCAGGTACGGTGAAAGCTGCTGCAAAAACAACAGTGGCAATTAGGGTTGCCACAAGCATGCATGAATTTGCTGTATTTATCATCCATTTCTCCGCTGCTTCCCTTAATTCCTTGTGCTCTTTCAGGAATACATCTCTCGGAGTCTTCCCATCTACATTTTTTGCTGCAATTTGCCCTGGTCTAACAACCTTCTTCACTACCTACAAATTTTGCATACGGATATCAAATTGAAAGGATTAGAGATGAGATCCCTAATAAATAAAGTTTGACACTTTTAAAATCAATATATGTATTAATAACAATCATAATATTATGTTTGTTATTATAAAATGTGTCTACACATTTTCAATGAAAATGTAATTCATTATAAATGGGTGTGATTTACTAATAATAATAAACTTAATTTGCGATAATGCCTAAACTTCACAAACTGCAAATTAATAAGATTAATGGCTCTTGTGAAAGATGCCTCTCCTTGTATATATGTGTGTGTATGTGTGTTTTCTCTGAGAAGTAAGAATTAATGGTAGGTTACCTCAAACCACTGTAGCTCACGCTGTAGTTGTAGAGCTGCTCCTGGCACAACATTTACTCGACTTTCTTCTTGTGGCATTTTTCCAGCCAAGTGCAACATGTTATTGCCATCCTTATCCTCATATATGTTAATTAAGTTCATCATACCCAACTCAAAAATTAGCATGAAGATTTTCTCATGTCGATTCAAAATAGCTTTATGAAAAATGGTACACTGGTCGTCATCAACCTTAAATACTAAATGTGGATATTTACGTATAAGTATGGTTAGGAACTCTACGTTTCCATTTTCAGCTGCAATAAATATTAGTCGCCCAGAAGGTACAATCATAAACTGAGAAACTTTGTCCTCATCGTCTAATATTACTTTCTCCCAAAGCTGTTCGACTAGCTCAAGCCCTTGTTTGCGCTTTTCTTTGTTCGACACTGCAATTGAGAAAACAAATCTACCAAAATTCAGTTTCAAGAGTTCAAGTTTTGATTGAGTTTTATCCTATTTTATCATCCTCAATTCGATTCCAAATATACTAAAATTATATTTGGAATCAAATGAATGAAAATGGAGTTTATTTTGTTTTGTAAAAATATTTTATATTTCAACCCACTAAACTGGTGGGTTTACCATAGCTACCTTTACAAAACCTTCATATACTCCATCCAAAAAACCAATTAATCTTGATTTTATAATAATTATCATAATGTTAAAAATTCTATCTTTTGTTAGAGATTTTATTGGATTAACAACTAATATGTCAAATGAATACTACTAAATAGAATCATAGCAGTTGAGTTTAAAAGAGAGAATACTAACAGAAATTTATGCAGTAACTCCAGATCCCCGTAGAAGTTTGAATTGAAGGAATACAAGGCTTTTCAGCAAACGCATGCAATGCTGATCTCTTTCCATCTTTATCTTTCATAGTGGCCAACTCTGAGTGATGCTTTATCATCTTCAGTGCAATATCTAAAACCAAATTATTAAAAAAAAAAATGCAGTTATAGCACAGGAAATAATTATTTTTTTTAAATTATTAATAAAAAAATATATTTTTATTTTAATTTTCAGCAGTTGAATATTTTAAAAAGACAATTTCAGTTTTAGTCACAGAATCAAGTTTTCAATCTCTAGTTCCCACATCCAACAATCTATCAATTAAAGACTTTTTTTGTATGTTTTATGAAGTTGTTTGTTTAAGAACTCGATTAAAATTAAGTAAAAATTCAAAAACATATCAATTTTATCCATGTTTATATATTGCACTTATTTATCATGGAAATGAATATTCCTTACCGTATATATCAGACTCTACCAAAGCGATGAGTAAACTAATGCGATCGTCATCTGTTACTTCATTGTTGCTATGATAATCCTCGTACAGTTCCCGCACCATTTGTTCATGGCCAGCCAAAGCCGCCAAATAAATTGGTAAGCAATTTTGTCTACCTCGGATCCTTGGCAAATCATTCTTCTTATCCTTCATAATTTTAGCAATTTTCACATTTCCAGAAATAGCAGCATAACAAAAAGCTGTATTTCCTTGCTCCACTGATTGTGAGGCTGTGTCCACTGGTTTTGGGGCTGTGTCCTTTGGTTGTGGGGCTGCAGCCGGAGCAAGGATAGTAACTACAGTTGTGACTTGGGCATTTTCTTGTTGAGCTGCAATTGCGTTTGCGGCTGCAAATGCTAATGCAGCTGCAGCTTGAGCTCTGCCCATGGTTGGGTCCTCCACTATTTGCCCTGCAGTTGGGGCTGCACCTACGGCTTGAGGTGCAATTGCGGCTGGAGTAGTACTTCTTTGCTCCTGTGGTTGTGAGGCTGGTTCCTGAGGTTGTGGAGCTGCAGCCGCAGCTTGGATTCTGTGCTCTGCTCGTCGCCCTAAATTTACTGTGACTGCTGCTTGAGTCCTGCTGATGGATGGGTCCTCTTGTATACTGAATGCAGTTGCGCCTGCACCTATGACATCACCTAGAGCTGAAGCTTGAGGTGCAATTGCAGTTGGAGTTATTGCTGTGACAGGGGGTGGGCGCACAGTTTTAATAGCTAAATGCTCCATATTGTTTGGAGCAATCATTTCAACAAGCTTTTCCACAAAATGAGTGTGGTTTGCTGCAGTTGCAATATGGAGAGCAGTCTCCCCACGCTTATTGATCCTAGCTGTTATTGGCTGGTTGTGCATAGCAATCTCCCAATCACCACTCATCGCAGCTTTATACAGTTGCAATTTTTTCCTTATTTCCTCTATCATGTTGAATTCAAAAAAAAAATCAAACAATTGAAATCTCACAAGAGCAAATAAAATGAAGTTAACAAAGAAAGGGAAAAAAAAAGAAGAGAAATTTGTTGAAATTATATAATGCATGATAGATACATATTTAAATTAAATTTATAAAATTAATAATTAATGATATATTTTTTAAATTTTAAACTAACTTATAGACAACAAAATTAAATTTATGAAATGGTTATCTTCATTCTTTCTTGAAGTTTACAAATTTTTTAATAAATTGAAGTTTAAAATAACATAAGATAAAGAGATATTTTTAAACATATGGAAGATTCATTTAACAAGCAAGAATACACAGAATCAATTACAAATGATGGTGGATATACAAAGGAGGATAGTTGTATGGGATAGAAAACCAGGGAGAGAGAGGAGTGAGAAATTTTGCGAGAGAATGGAGAAAGAAAGAGAGAGAATAGTGAGAGACAATTGAGAGTGAAATGAGAAGAGAAAGAAGAGAGAGATGCAAGAAGAAAGAGAAACACTACTGAAGAGAGATGAGTGAGAATTTTTTTTTTTTTCTTGTTAAATCAGAAGATTACCAGTAAACTGTTAAGGACTATACTATTATAATGCCCTAAGTTTAGGGACAATTGAGAAGTGCATAGTTAACTCATACCTGCTTGGTTTACTCCATTGTTAGCCATGTCCGTTGCCAACTCAAAGTTGTTATAAATCAAATTACCTGTAATAATCAATACTCTGATAGTAAGTAAATTTTATGAGTTATTTTGAATCAAAAGTCAATGTGTTTTTTCTTTTATAATTAAATTTACTTTTTAACACTTATAACCTTTCATATATTTAACATATTTTACTTTTTTATTTTTAATTGAGTTCATATTTTATAATAAATAATTAGATTAATTTTACTCACAACCTTTTAATTTATGTATTATAATAATTCAAATCTTAAATTTTAATTTATACCATTAGATAATAATAATAATGTGAAATTATATGATATTTTTCTATATTTTTATGATAATTTAAAAAAATGAAAAAGAAAAAAAAACCATTTAAATGCCAAGAATAACATTATTAAAATTCATCCTTAATTATAGGCTTACAAATAGAGGAAATAATTACTAATTATTATAAATAAATTAATTTCTTTTTAAAATATATTTATAATTATAAATTTAAAATAACTTCCCAATGCAGGACTAGAGCATACCATTAACATTTTTAAGAAATTACTTAATTTTAAAAAAAAACTTTATTATTATTTTTATTTTTTTCTTGTTTCAATGATTTTATAGCTAGCTTAATTAATTTTTAAAAAAATTTTAATATCATAAATAATATGAACTATAAAGAGGATCCTACTTATTTTAAAATTAATTTTAATTTTAAATAATTAATTAAAATTTAATTTTTTATTATTATAATTAATTCAAAATTACATATAATTATTTCTAAATTTTTTTAATACTGTAAGAATTTGATTCAAGCCTTATAATTGAAGTTTATATAGTGCTTTGCAAATTTAATATTACATAAGATTATCTAAAAAAATCAATAATTAATATTAATATTAAAACATAAAATAATTTTTTTATTGTCATTATAATAAATTAATATGGATATTTTTATCAAACTCAATATATATATATGAAATTAAAATTGTATTACATGTGATAAATAATTGTACCAAGAAATAATATGCTTATAGGGAGAGAAGGCAGTACAAATCCTTTCTTCTATCTTTCCTTGTCATTTCTCCTTTGCTCTTTTACTTTCCTCCCTTAAGTCTCCTCCTTAGGAAGCCAACTGTGGCTACCCAGGTTGCTTTATTGTTTTTTCTCTAATATTTTTTTTTTTCAGATAAACCCTCGATTTATGTCCATTTAAAATATATTACACTTAATAGGAGGTAAGACACAAACCTAAACCGAAATCGAAATTAAAATTTAAACCAAACCACTTAAAATCCAATTAAAATCTTTCTGATTCCAATCGTAGAGAAAATAAAATTTAATTATGGCTCTGCCGGAATGGAAACTGACACTCTTAATGCAAAGTGCAAGACAGAAATTGCAGATATATAATATTATAAATAAGAGAATCCAGTAATAATTCACAACTCAAAACCCTAACATATTGAGAGAAATAAAGAGAGACAAGGTTTGTCGACATTTTACCGAAGGAGTTGAAAGCAGAGAGGTGTGCCGAGCAATCCACTCCGCAGGCTTCGTTCAGCGAACCGAGCAAGCCTGGTTGACGCAGCTGATCTTCTCAATTCACTTGGACTGCTGCCAAAATCGACAGAGAATGCCTGAGGTAGCTTGAATGCTACTGGAATCGGTCTCCCTCTTCTGCAAAACCAACAATGAAAATACAAATCTAATCTTTCCTTTTATATAATAAACATGCTTAAACCCATGAAATTGATAAAAATCTAAACCTTACTATCGATTCCTTCTTCCAAATCATAATAACCCTCAAGAACATTTGCGATGGATTGGGTATTTCATTGAGAAATCTTACCAAAATCTCAACTCAGTTTTTGGGTATTTTCATTTCATGGCTATCCTTACCACTACTCTTACCAAGAATCATTTAAATCTGTTGCCGTAGATTTTGATAGGGCAAGAATTTTCCAATTAATCATAGTTCTTTGTTTTGAGAAGGGTTTTCAGCTAATGAAAAAACGCCTCATGAAAAAGAAAATAGAAGTCAAGAGAAGTCGACGCTTATGGAGACTGATTAGAATCACAAAAAGGGAAAAGCCCAAAAATTAAAATTTGAGTTAAGGAAAAAATAATAAAATAACAGAGGGAAGAAAAAATTCTGAGAGAAATATTAATTTACCCAAAAATTTAAAAGGATGAGATGAAGCCAGCAAGCAATGGACACTTACCTCAAAAGATGGAAAAGAAAGAGAACTCTTGGCCAGGACAATACGCTAATGGGAAGGAAGGGTAATGGAATGGAGTGGAGCACTCTGATTTGAGGTATGGGCTGCGTAATAAACAGAGATATGAACATGTTGATGTTTCTGTGTAAGTTATAAGTCAACTGACCCACTTGGCCAACAACTCAATTAAGTAATCAGTAAGTTTCTTTCTTTTCAAAATTAACTTTAATTTGGAGGGTGTTTGATTTATTTATAAAAATTAATTTATAAATATTTAATTTTAATAATTTTCTTTGAATTTATAAATATTTAAAATTTAAATAATTACATATTTAGTTTCAATATTTATAAATAATTAATAAACACTTAACATATTTAATGAAAAATAATTTAAGCATATTTATTATTAAAGTGACTAAGAAAGATATTAAATGAGGAATATAGTAATAGTTTAAAAATTAAATGGAGACAATATTGTAAAATACTTGATCAAATTAATTTATGAATTTAGTGCTTATAAGTATCAAAATGAAAAACTAGTTTTTTTTTTTTTTAATTTATAAGTTAAAATACTATTATAAACAAACAAGTAATCGTATTTTTAGAATTTATGAGCTAAACCAAGGGCATCTTAATATACTTTAAAGAACACTCATCTCCAAAAATTTATCAGATGTTTACTCATAATTAATTTTTTTTATTAATGTAATGAACATTACTTTTTAGTGTTTTAGAGATATTCTATAATTTTCTTTGATTTTGCAGTTTTTTGTTTGACAAATAATTGGTTGAGTAATAGTTTGAATATGGGTGAGCCAAATACAGAATATATCAATAAAGTGTACTCTAACTTTTAAAATAAACAATTGCAAGAACCAACTCTATTATATACAATCTGCTTTAATTACAAAATGAATGTGAAAGCAATTATAAATTGAAAAATGAGAATTATATTGATTGTGGAAAGTAAATACAAGGCTTAAAAATTAAAGTACAACAGTGATGCTGCCGTAGTTTCAAGAGTCCAATCCTATCGTCACGTAGAGAAGTAAGGTTGATGGCCCCATAGCTAACCACTCCGACGCTCAAGTCAGTGAACCGGTTATGAGAGAATAAAAGAGATTTAGAGTTTATTTGAGATAATATGAATACATACCTTCTTTTTTATCCTTCTTCAACGTTTATAGGCTTTTCAAAATTAGTCATTGCTTAAATTATGAGGGTAATCTTGGATAGATAGACCGAGATTGCCCCTTAAAAATCTGGTTGTATCTTCGCTAAATGTTTCTCTTGCTTGTAGGGGTGTAAATGAACCAAGCCGCTCATGAGCTATTCGAGGTTCGGCTCGATAAAAAGCTCGGCCCAGTTCGACTCGATTTTTAAACGAGCCGAACTCGAGCTCGAATTTTAAGTTCGTTATATAAACAAGCCGAGCTCGAGCTTAGCAGTATTCTACTCGAGCTCGAGTTCAATTTCGGCTCGTTTATAAGTTCACGAGCTGGCTCGTTGAACAGGCTCGCGAGCTGGCTCGTTGAGCAGGTTCGTAAACTAACTCGTTTATAGGCTCGTTTACAAAAATATTTATATTAATTATTATAATTTTATAATATTATAAATATATTTATTTTGTTTATAATTATTTTTAAAATAATATTTTCTTTAAAAATATGATATAAACAATATATAAAATATATTTATAATTTTATAGTTATTTATGCTTTAGATTTATTTTTTACAAAAAGTTAATTTTTATATGAGAATAAATTTAGAATATTGGATAATAAATACATAAAAATTATTGTAAACTATTTTATATATATTAAATTACTAAAGAAATTAAAATTACATACTTTTGGCGTTAGTGCGATTTGAAACATGAAACATATCTCTCTCCCTCTCTTCATTCTCTATTAAAATTTTAAACTTTTAAAAGATTAAATTTCAAAATTAACATTAATATATCTAACAATTATTATTACTTTCTTTTTATATGTTGTCTCATTTCCAATCTTTTGATTAGTTTTCTTTTATGTTAACTTTAAATTTTTAAAAGATTAATATTCAATTTTAATACTAAACTATTTATCCATTATTATTATTCTTCTCTCTCTCTAAGCACTTTCTCTTTATGCATCCTTTAAAAATTTCTCTCTCCTAAATCTTTTCCTACATAATATTATCCACTTATTCCCTAAAGATTAAATTATTAATATGTTAAATTTAAATTATAATACTATTGAATTTAGTTAAGAGCCATGAAATTAGATTATGTGTGTGTGTGTGTATGTATATATATATATATATATATATATATATATATATATATATATATATATATATATATATATATATACATTTATGTAGTTGAGTTTATTATAATTGTCATTTATATATTGATATCATATAATATATTGTATTTGTATTACATAGTAATCTTTTTAATTAAATCATAATACTATTGAATTTATTTGTGTCATAAGAGTAGATTGTGCGTGTATATACATACACATGTAATTGAGTTAAATATGATTATAATTAATAATTGATATCATATAATATATTGAATTTGTATTATATGGTAATCTTTTTAATTAAATCATAATATTATTGAGTTTAGTTAAGAGCCATGAAATTAGATTAAGCATGTGCATAATGTAAATATGATTCTTAATCAAATTTAAACCTTAAAAATTTATAAATGTAATAATAAATATGATAAAATTTTAATTATACATTATATTGTACTATTAGGCTTTTATTGTAGTAAATTATTTATATAAAATAAAAGTATGTTAAAATTTAAAAATAAAAGTTAATAAATTAGAAAAGAAAAACAAAAATCTAATGTGAGACTTGTCCCACGTCGAATAGAAAAGGGTGGGAGGTGAGTGGCTTCCCTTTTTTAAGGAAAGCCACCCACCCCCCACCCTAACTTAAATGCTTTTTTCTTATTAGCTAGAGCCAACATGTGGGGCCCAAATGGGTTCTTTAGTATTTTTTTTTCAATTTTAAATTTATTTTAATTAAGATTAAATATATTTTTAATTATAATTAATTTAATTTTTAATTTACTTTTATTTAAATTAAATTTTATTTTAATATAATAAATATTAACGAGCTTGAGTCGAGCTCGAATTCAAGCTTCAGCTTAATCTATAAATAAGCCGAGCTCGAGCTTGGTTCGTTTATATTATAAATGAGTTTGATACGAGCTGAGCTCGAATCAAGCTCGAGTTTAATATGTATGTAACGAGCCGAGCTCGAGCTTGAATATTAAAACTCGAATCGAGCTCGAGCCGAGCTCGAGCCTGAAAAAAAATAAAACGAGCCGAGCTTAAACTATTCAAAGCTCGGCTCGGCTCGGCTCATTTACACCCCTACTTGCTTGGTTATAGTTTAGCTCGGCTTGTTAGGTGAGTGAAAGCATTGTTTCTTGTCAGGTTTGGACCATGTTTTATTCAGTTCGACTCTGTTCGGTTTGGGTTGAGTGGCCTTTCATTTGTTCCTCTCCTTAGTGAGCATTGACATTTTGACCACCATGATGGATTTTTGTATGTTGACATTTTGACTGCCACATTGAATTTCTAGCGGGTGATATCATTAATCCCCGTCTAGTCATTAGAATCTTCAGGTTCGTGTATTTTGTCCATTCATTTGCTTTGGGTAGGACTCCTCGGTTAAGCACTAATGATGCGTTGCTTTTGGAGGTACATTTGTAAAGTTCCATGGATAGCTGTCAGGCGTGCTTTCTGAACGATGTCTCTTCGATATGAACAGTAACCATTAATGTTCTCGATATGTGAAAATGTTGTTTCAATGGCAAAATTTAGCAATTCGAATATCAAAATTATTTATTATCCCTTTCTTTTCTCCACAAAAACCCATTTCTCTTTTTCTTTTTTCATTTTCGTATTTTTTTTTGCTACTTTTCCTCTGCGATGAGGTGTAGAAATTTTCAAGTCAACATGTATTTTCACATTTCTGAGGTGCCTCCTGACAGAGTTGCTTTACCTTAAGCAACATCTTAAGTAAGATTCCAGGCACTACATTGCCTAGTGGCATAGGGTAAGCAAGTTTTTCAGCAAAATCTTGGCAGGTTTTTGTATTTCAGTGAATTTTCGCTGCGCTTGACCTCTAGCTTAACCCGAGCTGTATCTTAAGCATCTCGACATATCATAAGTAGGATCTTAAGCAACTTCTCAAGCAAATCTCGGCATATTTTTGTTGAAAATTCTGAAGATGCTGGAATTTAGCTACACTTAACTTTCAACTTGCTTTATGCCATAGGCTAACCAATGTGGCATGCCATTAGTAATATCTCAAGCAATATCTTAAGTAAATCTTGGCAAGCTTAGATTTCAAAACTTAATTTCTTCAACTTTTTTCCATTCTTTAATATTCTAAATATTTTCAAATCATCTCCTAATGCATAATTGACCTTCAATTCACTTCAAAACCTATTAAAAACACCAAAATTATAAAAATCAAATATCAAGTAATTAAAATTAATAATTAAGCTAAAATAAAGCTAAAAACATAAAAAGTACTCAATTATAAGAGTAAAATAGATGCAAAACTATCCTAAAATGTATATATGAAATGAATGTAGCAACTTCATTGGATTATAAATTGTAGGGTCATAATAGTTATCTTTCCCATGTACTCAAGTTCTCTAAAGCAACATGGCAAAATCAATTAAATAGAAAAACTATAATATAGAGAAAAAGCTGGTAATTTATATAGCCTCTACTTGAATTTTGTTTTGTATTTCCTTTCGTCACTTAATTTCAATTTATTACTAAATAATTTCTGAACTTTATTTTTATCTCGCAAAAATCTATCTAACCTACTATAACAAGTTTTCTACTTAAAAAAAAAAAAATTATTTTTTTCCCCTTTTTCTCTGACACTCAAAGCATACCGGTTGTTTCAACTACTGTTTAGACTCAACACAAAATATCAATACCTTCACAATGATATACTTACTGATAAAGTACAGGATTTACCTTTCACTGGAAAGTACTAAAGTTGTATTTGTAGACATCATACATAATAAATTAGAGATATTTTTTAATTTGAAAACTTGTTACCACATATTAGAGGAATTTTTTGTGAATAAAATTAAAATTTAGAAAATTTTATAGTAGAATGAAATATAAAATAAAGTTTAAAGACAGATTATAAAATTTACCGTACAAAGAGCAGATGGGAGACCAATTGCAAGCCAACCCCTTCGTTTGAATAAAAAAATTAAAAAAAAAATACAAGTCACTGTTCCTATTCATAGTAATTTGAGATTTGATTTTAGTATATACAAGCTGATGTTTTAAAAAAAAATCCCATGAACAGTAACATAGTTAAAAAGAAAAAAAGGTAAAGTAGGTTCTAAAAATTTTTTTATAATTAAAAGCACTTAAATTCAATATATATTCAAGAGTTTGAGTCAGTCCATGGGTGTCCTTGGTATCAGAGCACAGAGGGGGGGGGGGGGGGTGAAAGAGTGTTACCGGGGGTAGTATTCATATTTGAGAAATTTTTGAGGTTTGATCTATGATCTTGAGGTGAATATCATAGGTTGGGTATTCTTTAGGCTATCAACAGGCCTGGGTAGTAAGTCCCGTTTTAAGGCTGTGTAGAAAGGCGAGTTAAAGCAGTGAATCTTTTGGTGTTAGCCACTTAACTCAGAACATCAACCTAAGAAACTTTTTTAAATATGAATCCTATTTTCTATAGGACTGTTTCTTTCTCAAACTGTTCTACCTTATCCTCCGAATCAAGAAAGAGAGTTAGCAGTGAAGAGATTATAATCGAAGATTTTGAAAAATCGATAGATAATTGGGAAATTCCAAAAGTACAAAAAGACCAGATCTATCAGACTTCAAAACTAAATTTTTTTAAAACTGATTTCACTAGCAAAACAGAAGAAAGAGATCTACAAATTTCAAAACTTTTTGAGACTATTTCTCTTCTCTTCAAACTTCTCTTCAAAAATCTTTACAAAAACATAGGGATAAACAATACAAATATATTCACATAAGTTTAGTCCAAGTAAGACTTAAACCTCTTACAAAAGAAGGATTGAACACCTTAATCCTAGCAGTTCTTAGAGACACTAGGTTCATAAACTTTCAGGACTCAATGCATAGTTCAATAAAGTCTAGTATGTGTAGTAGACCTATCTCTTTTTATTGCTATTCAGACTTTATTGTCTCTTTAAACGACAGTAACATTACAAAATCACTTGTTTTACAAATCAAAACACATAACTACAAAATGATAGCTGGATCTATTCCTCTTGCATTAATTTACAAAATACATTACAAAGCCATAATTTTTGCTTTTGCTACAAAACATAAGTTTTAAAGCAAAAAAGGAGAAACATTGCTCTTACAAACTGATCTTTCAAAAACAAATACTATAATTCTTAGATCTATTCAATGGAAAGACATAACTTTGCTAGAAGAATGGGTCTTAGAAGGCGCAGTCCAACCAGAATCTTTCAAAATTGTTGAACCAAATGTTCAATTAAGACAAATAACCCAGTACAAAAATGGAAGAGTTAGCCTTAGCTTTAATAGAAGCTTTAGGATCTCAGATAATTTTTCAATGTCTAGTATGATAGACATAGAAAGAGTTTCTCACTTACCACTTGTCATAAATTTACCTATTACAAAACTAATTACAGAAAAAATAAATTTCATTCCAAACATTCAGCCTAGGTATTCTACTTCAGACTTACCTAGTTCCTCTAGGTTTTCTACTTCAGAAATACCTAGCTCCACTTTATAAAAATGTAAATTATTTTATAAATGTTCATCATCCAGTTTACACAAATCTACAAAATGAATCTGTTCAGGTTGAAGTCCAACCATGATCAGAACCAACTTCACCTACTTTTTTGGCTATTACAAAAAATGTTGTAAATGAAGTAAACATGCTTGAAAAAGAATTTGAAGTTGATAGAAAATTTTTGCATGATGATTTTTATGCTCCTCACAACCATAAAAAGAAATTATGGTTTTTCAATACTTTTATGGAACAAAGAAAAAAAATACAAGAAAATTTTTATGAATTTGTACATCGATATAAAGTTCATATTTTATTTTTTGATTGGTTTGAAATGTATGCTTTTCAAAACAACATTTCATATCCATTTTTTAAAACTTTCAAAAAGTCCAAAAAATCTATAAACCCTGTTACTATTAGGAATAAAACTCCTGAATGAGAAATTTCGAATGGGAGGAAAATAGAGTATGAACATCCTCCTCTTAGAAAAATAAAAATTCCCCATTTAGACAAATCTGTAGAAGCAGCCCCTCACAAAAATATAAATAAAGATAATTCTGTGAATATAAAAAATATTATTCAATAGAATAATTTTACAAATGCTCATTTGTATATCATAGGTAAGCAATTACAAAAAATTGAACAAGCCCAACAGGCTATGGTTTTCCACGTTGAAACTAAGCCTGATACAAAATTAAAAAATCTAGTCTTCAAACCTTCCAAGTCTCCAAAAATAGTTAAAAGGATTACAAAATAATAATCAATCTGAATTTATAAAAGCTTTAAAAAACTTGCAAACTAGGCTAGAAGCTGCGACTTCTACTCCAGTTGTGACTTCTCAAAGAAGTGTCAATATAATAGAGAAAGATTCAGATGTTCAAAGCCAAAAAAATTAGTCCGTACAAAACGAGGAGATCCAATCTCAAAAAAATTTACAAATCAATAGGCTTTATTGGCTACGAGTAGCATCGCCCCTTCCAATAACAGCTCTAGACTTAGGTATAGAAAATAGACCTAAAATCTTAATTCAGTCTAAATTCAATGCCTCTACCATCTATGAATGGAATATAGATGGTATGTCTAAATACAACATCTTGAATTTGCTCCAGAAATGACCATGACAGTAAATGCTTATAAAACCCAAATTGGAACCCCAAATAGAGCTATTGCTAAACTCTTCATTGCAGGATTCTCAAGACAGCTCAAAGGATGGTGGGATTATCATCTCACGTACCTACAACAATCTTAGATTTTAGATTCTATACAAACTCAAGAAGATGGTACGCTTATTCTTAATGAGTTAGGATAAACAATCCCAAATGTAGTAGCCACCTTGATTGTAATAATTTCCTTACATTTCGTAGGTGATCCGTCTTTTCTTAAGGATAAAAATGCCGAAGTCCTTTCAAATCTTAGATGTAAAAAACTAAGTGATTTTCAGTATTACAAAAACACTTTTCTTACTAGGGTAATACTTAGAGAAGATTCTAATCAACCCTTTTAAAAAGAAAAATTCCTTGCAGGACTTCCAACCCTTTTAGGAGAAAGAGTTAGGAATAAGATCAAGGAAGCATTTGGAATCCAAATCCCATATAATCAATTAACCTATGGTGAACTAGTTAGTCTCACCCAAAAAGAAGGTTTAAAGATTTATTAGGATTTAAAGTTACAAAAATATTTAAAATGGGAAATGAAGAAAACTCGCCAATAGTTAGAATCTTTCTGCAGACAATTCGAAATAGGAATAAAAAATCCTACTCCAGATTGTGGAGAAAGTTGTGGCAAAAAATCTTATAAAAAATCATCCAAAAAATATAAAACCCTTTCAAAACCTGAAAAAGATCCTTATTACAAAAAAAATTCAAAGAAGACTAGTAAATCTAGTTCTAAATCCAAAACAAATCTCAGAAGTCTTACTTGCTATAAGTGTGGAAAAAAATGTCATACTTTAAATTATTGCAAGCTAAATAAAAAACTTCATGAACTACAATTGGAGGAAAAAGTTATTAATAAAATAACTGCTTTTCTAGTTGAAACTAGAAGTGAGTCCAACTCTTCTGAACTCATAGATAGTGAAGAAAATGAATTAATTATAAGTTCATCACCCAGTTCAAATTCTGATACAGAAAATGAGAACTAAATTAAAAATAAATATTCTTTCAAAAGATCAAAAGCTGCTCCTAGAAATTCTTGCACAAGTTCAGGATCCTCAACTGCAAAAGGAATTTTTAGATAAACTTTTAAAATCTTTTGAAGAAAAATCAATACAAAACTCTTCTATTCTACCTTCTGTTGGTAAGAACACATATGACCTTACAGCCATATTAGGTAGAAAGAAGATTCCAAAACAATCCACAATTTTAGTCCAAAGCAATCCACAATTTTAGTCCAAAGCCTTCAAGAAGAAATAAAAACAATAAAGGTTGAGTTAAAACAGCTCAAAGAAAAACAAACTGAAGATTCCAAAACGCTTCAATTTCTGCTTTCAAAACAAATCAAAGAAGAATCTAAAGAAGATGAAGAAAATAGTTAGGAAATTCAAAATCTTGAAAGATTTGAAAAAGCTCCAAAAGATTTTCTTTTCATTCTTAATGAGATCACTTTTAGAAAATATTTGATAAAAATTACAATAGTTTTTTCAAAAGATTTCAAAATTGATACAATTATCTTGTTTGATACAGGTGCCGATTTAAACTGTATTAAAGAAGGTATTATTCCAAAACATTTCTATAAAAGAAACAAAAGAAAATGTCACAACCCAACCTATGGGCCGGACCGGCACTAGGACCTGGGCCAGCCTAAAGCCCCCGAGGCCCGTAGTAAGCCTAACTGTTCATTAACCCAACTCTAAGGCCCATTTGGGCCCAATTTCAAGAAAACAAACGGACAGAGTCCGGCCATAAAATGGACTTTCCAACGGGGAGTTTTTGACTCACCCGACCTGTAAACACAATATATAGTCAATTGGGGAGCTCAGCTCACCCTCCACATACTCATAAACATAATAATAAATGGGAGCTCAGCTCCCTCATCCAATCCATCAAAACAGACATAGAATATTAAGTTTACAGGTCCAACATGATAATAATATTACAGACCAAATTCAAATAATTACTGCTAACACATGCGGAAATTCTAGGAGTAAATAAAATTACACAAATATTGATAAATAACCTGCGAAGTAGAAAAGCAGGTTAACCCAGAATAAAATATCCTCCTGTGGCCTGTAAAAATTTTTGAACAGGAGTGAGCGTTCGACTCAGAGAGTAAAATATCAATTTTAACCATAATCTCTATAACTATCAAAAACTAATGCACCGTGTAGAGTGAAATGCAACATCAGCAATAAATTCACATCATAACATCAAAAAGGTAATTTGGAGCACTCACACACCCTGTAATATCAATCGTAATATATGGGAGCTGATCCCCTATACAGCTCTCTTAAATCCAATCTGGTGCCAGCGAAGAACTCAGCTCGGACTTCCACTTAATAACCAAATCGGGGTCCCAGCGAAGAACTCAAGCCGTGTCTACCCCGAAGGACTGGGTCCCAGCGAAGATCTCAAGCCGTGTCTACCCCTCGAAGGATCGGGTCCCAGCGAATTACTCAAGCTGTGACTACCCCATCCTATCCATAGTCCACACCACATCACACGCACGCCAACGCACGCACACTGCTCCAAATTACCACAACAACATCCATGGCACATCAACAGTTATGAATGCAACATAAATTGTGCCTAGAGTTTAACTACATAAATATATGCATATAAGTGATGCATGGGCATACTGAACATATAATAATATCGAAATTACAATTAAAATTAATATTTTACTCACAGACTTGACGATGGTCACTGAGGCGGCTGGGAGGAGGAAAAAGGCTATCCCGGCTCACCTGACAATTACATTACAATTATTTAATACAAATGACTCAATACAAATCAAGAAAATACCAAATACGTCCTAAGTCGTGCCGAAAATCCGGCAGAGTCTCCCCTATACCTAGGACCTACCCAACCTGCAAAAGGGCTCAAAACACACTTCTATATTCACAATCCATATATCCACAACTCAATCACATCACACAGCCTCTCCTGGGCCCATCAAATCAATCATCCATCACAATATGTAAAATTTCAATTTAGTCCTTATAATTGATCATTTTTGCAAAAACTGCCCAAACAAGCTCTAAAAATTTGCCCCGCGGTCCCTAGCAATATTACTAGGCTATTGCAAAAAGAATCATAATTTTCTAAGCTACCACGAATATTTTATGGATTTTTAATCCTATTTAAGCACTAGAAAATTACGAAAAAGCAAGGTTCGGGTTTACCTTTGCCAATTCCGACTTCGGGGACGCGCTCGGGACGTCTGACAATGGGGGAGTAGCCAAAACCTCGGTCCAATTCGGAGACTTTTCCGGTAACGGGTCTGTCTGGCTGGAATTTCGCAGACCCGGTCAACTGTCGAATTTCCGCGAATCGAGGATACCTACACGAAGCCCATAACACGGGGGTTAGTACATAAATTTTTCAGAATTTTCTAAGCTCATTTAATGCTCGGAAAAATACTGCAAAGTTTCGTGGGACCCACCGAAAAACGGTGTCGGAAAAATTCGAAATTTATGTCGTTGCGAAGCTCTCGACGAATGAAGCGTGATGGTAGCCTCGGTTTTCTCGTGGGATTCACGGTTTTCGAGAAATCTAGCCCAAAAGTCGAAATGGGCTAAAAACTTCCCGAGCAAAAATTGGACAAACCGCTCGATGGATTTCGGCGTTCTTGGTGTCTATGGAAAGCTCTCGCCGAGTAGATGATTTTAGACACAAGACCCGGTCCAATTGGTGGCCGGATCGGCCGGATTTGGCCGGGGAAGCCGAAACGCCGCGCGCGCAGGGGAGGGGCGTTCGCGCGCGTTTCCGGCCGTTTGGGGCGGCGGCCGGGGGAGGCGGCGCGCGAGGGGATGCAGGGGAGGCGGCAGGGGAGGGGAGGGGAGGAGAGAGAAAAGAGAGAGAAAAGGGAGAGGGAACGACGCGCGCGGGGAAGAAAAAGGGAAGAATGAAAAGGCCAGTCCGATTCGACCGGTCCGATCCGGTCTGGTTCGATTGGGCCGGTTCGATTCAGAATACAAAATTTTGAATTTTTACTCTACCTCGGGACCGAAAACGAGGTCCAAAAATTCCGAAAAAATTTCAGAAAACTCAGAAAAATACATAGACTCCAAATATATTTTTAGTTTTGCCACGTGGTCTTTAAATTAATTTTTAAAAATCATCAAAGTTTATATTTTCGGAAAATCGAACCCGATTTTTAAAATCCGAAAAATCTCAAAAAAATTCCTAAAATTTAAATAAAATTAAAATACCAAAAATGCTCATAAAATTTAAAATTTTGGGGTGTTACAGAAAACTTATCAGCTGTAAACAATTCCAAAATAAGAATCATATACAAAACTGAAGCTTCAATAGCTAATTCAAATCTTCTTCTAAAAACTTTATTTGTTTTAGTAAGAGATATAAATCATAGTGTTATTTTAGGGACGCTATTCATTAATTTGATAACTTCTTATAAAGTAAACTATGATAGTATTTCTTTTAAAACAAGAAATCAAAATCTTATTTTCCCTTTTATTGAAAAACCCACAACAAAGAAATTGAATATCATAAAAGCTTATTCCATTTATGATAATCAAATAAATGTTTTGATGCAGGGAACAAGACAATATTTCCAAAAAGATATTTGTTTACAAAATAATTTTGATTTCAAAAATCAATTTCCTGGTTATTACTTGTTTCAAACTAATACTTGTGAGTTTTTGTTGGTGGCAGAATCTTCAAACAGTGGTGATTTGGTCCACTTTAGACCCATAGTTCTTTCAAAAACTCCTACTCAGAAATTCAGAATTAACGTAGCCAGAACTGCATACTCCATCAGAAAGGCACCAATGTTTATTGGATAATCTTTGGACTTTAATACAAAACAAGAGATTAGGAGTAACAACTCTCAATGCTCTTTATATTGAGTTTGAAGAAACTAAGGATTCTAGTATAAAAATACAAAAGTAAAGGACTGAAGGCCTAGGATCCTTGCTAGATTCTAGTGTAAAATTACCATTGGCCCCACTGGTCAATGTGAAAAACTACCACCATAGTGAGGTCTTTTTTGCTTCACTTGGTGCAAATAGGTCCTTAAAACAATTTCAAGCCTGGTGTCTTGAGAAGAAATTCAGACAATAGGTTCTCAATGGTCTTCCTCAAGAGATCCATGAAAAAATCCTTCAAATTTTCAATTTTTCCATCTTCCAAGATCCTTTCAAAAATCTCTTAGAGAGCATCCCATCCTTTCAAAACAAATTCTCTTCCAAAACCAGAGGTAAAGAAGGAGCAAGAAGGTCATTATCCATCCTTCCCAACCTCTGCCTCATTTTAAAACCTTTGTAATTTCTTTGTAGTAAATACTAGGAAGCTCAGGTGCTGGTTTGTAATACCTACCAGGAATTACAATCTCCAAAACCTCTTTGTACAAAACTTTCAAAAGTTTATAAAATTTCAAAGTAAGTTCTTTCAAATCTCTTTACAAAATTACAAATAATTATGTTTACATGATTATGGCTGGTTATACTGCCTATTATATATATATATATATATATATATATATATATATATATATATATATATATATCATTTTCATACATTTAAATTCATTTCTGTTTATTTTTGCTCTTTCTTTTATATTTTGTGTATTTCTTTAATTGTTTATCTATTTTTCAAGATTTAGAGAGCAGTTTCTTTGCTATTAGCGATTCCCCCTCTCGGTCCGTGGGTGTCCTTAGATTTTAGCAAATGCAAATTGATCCAAAAGATAGATAGAAAACTGCATTCACAGTTCCCTTTGGACAATATGAATGGAAAGTCATGCCTTTTCGTTTGAAAAATGCTCCATCAGAATTCCAAAGGACTATGAATGAAATTTTTAATCCATATTCAAAATTCTGTATAGTTTATATAGATGATATTCTTGTATTTTCAGAATCAATTGAATAACATTTTAAACACTTAAGAACATTCTTCTTTATTACAAAACAAATGGTCTAGCTGTTTCAAAATAAAAAATTTCTCTCTTCTAAACCAGGGTAAGGTTTCTAGGTTATTACATTTCCCAGGGAACCATTACTCTAATAGAAAGAAGCTTAGAATTTGCAAACAAATTTTCTGATAAAATCTTAGATAAAACTCAGTTATAAAGATTTCTAGGTAGCTTGAATTATGTCTTAAGGACACCCACGGGCTGAGAGGGGGAATCGCTAACAGTAAAGAAACTACTCTCTAAATCTTGAAAAATAGATAAATAATTAAAGAAATACACAAAATATAAAAGAAAGAACAGAAATAAACAAAAATTAATTTAAATGTATGAAAATGATATATATATATATATATATATATATATATATATATATATATATATATATATATATATATATATATATTTGCAAAAATCAATCTATTTCCAATTCTTCTACCTCTGGGACTGGAGAAAAGATAGTCAACAGTGAAGAATTAATTATTGAAGACTTTGAAAAAGCAATAGATAATTAGGAACTTCCTAAAGTCCAGAAAGATCAGATCCATAAACAAAGCAAGTTTAACTTCCTTACCAAAACTGATCATACCATTAAAACTGAGGAAAGAGACATTCCAATCACAAAGCCTTTTGAAATCATTAAGCTTTTAACTTCTGCTTCCTTAAAAAAACACAAAGCCAAAGGTTACAACTATGTCCATATAGGGTTAGTTCAGGTAGGAATCAAGCCCTCAACGAAAGAAGGTCTGAACACTTCCATCTTAGCTGTTCTAACAGATGCTCGCTTCTATGACTTCCAAGATTCTTTGCTTAGTTCTGTTGAGTCTAGTCTTTGCACTGGTCCAATTTCTTTTGAATGTTATCCAAACTTAACTGTTTCTTTAAATGATAAAAATTTGCTTTATAGTCTTATTTTGCAAATTAAAACTCATAATTATAAAATGCTTCCTGGATCTATTCCTGCTGCTTTGATTTTTAAAGTTCATTACAAAGCCATGATGACTGCTTTTGCTTCTAAAGTTCTTATTCACAGTCAGAAAGGAGAAACTCTCCTCCTTCAAACTGATCTTACCAGAGCCAATGCTGTTATTCCTAAAGCCATCAAATGGAATGAAGTCTCACTACCTGAAGACTGCATCCTAGAAGGAGCCACAAGACCACAACCACTGCCTCCACCTAGCCCAAATACCCAGTTTAAATAAATTGCCCAGTTCCCTGACGGAAAAGTAAAACTCTCTTTTGCTAGAAAACCCCCAACTTCTAGAAGATCTTTTGATGCTACCTCTTCCTCTGGAACTATAGACCTAGGAAGAATCTCACAACTACCTACTGTCATAGATCTACCCCTAACCAGAACGCCCTCTGTAGTTAATTATCCAACAACTGCAGAACACTTTAGTCGAATCCCAGATCTACCTAGACACTCAATTTCAGACATACCAAGAACAACTTCAATGCAAACTGCTGACTTTTCAACTACCATTCCACGACCTGTCTATTCTACTCCTAAAGAACAACCCAGACCAACATCTCCAACCTTCTCCTCTGTGATTGAGAATATAGAATCTGAACTGAATGTTCTTCAAAAAGATTTTCAGATTAACAAAGCTTATCTTCAAAAAGATTTTTATGGCCCTCATAATCATAAGAAAAAACTTTGGTTTTTCCAAAAGTTCATGGATTAAAGGCAGGAAATCCAAGAGAAATTTTATGCATTCCTTCATGAGCATCAAATGCATATTTTCTTCTTTGATTGGTTTGAAAAATATGCTTCTGAAAATCATCTGGAATATCTTTTTGCTTCTAAAACCTTAAACCCATTTTCTGAAACAACTTCCTGGCAAACTTCAAAAGGAGAATGGATTCAATCTGTCCATCCACCTCTCCGAGAACTTCAAATCAAACACCTCAAAACCACCCTTACAGCTTCTCCTTTCAAACTTAAGAGTGAGAAGAACACTAAGAGAGATCTTGAAAATATCATCCAGCAGAGCAACTGGACCAATAGTCATCTTCATACTATTGGAAAATAGTTAAATGATCTCCAAAAGCAGATTCAGCACCCAACCACCATCATCGCCTCCACAGAAACAAAGATGAAAGCTCCAGCCTTTAAGCCTTTTGAAGTTTCAAAAAGCTCTCTGGCTAGCCTCCAACAAAAGAACAACGAAGAATTTCTACAAGCTATTCAGGATCGCCTGAACCAACTTCCATCAACTTCTTCAAAGTCCAATGTCATCATTCCAGACACTCCTGAAGCCTCTGTCAATGGAATGGAACAACTGTCTGACGAAGAGAACGCCTTCTAAGAAGAAGGTCTTCCAAGAATATATAAAGTTCATTGGAAGAATCCTCAACAGCTTTACTATCCACGAGCCACTGCTCCAGATATTAACCTGGAAGATAAGCCGAGTGCCCTCTCCCAAAGCCGCTACAATGCTTCTTCTGTCTATGAATGGAACATAGATGGAATGTCAGAATACAATGTTCTCAACATTTTCCAACAAATGACAATGGCCGCAAATGCCTATCGAACCCAGACAAGTACCACTGATCAAGCTATTACAGAACTTCTCATAGTAGGACTCTCAGGTCAACTAAAAGGATGGTGGGATTACTATCTCACTTCCCTGCTGAAACTTGAGATTCTAAAGTCTGTTGAACTCGATGAAGATCAAAATTCGATACTTGATGAAAATGGAAGACCAATTCAAAATGTTGTTGCCACCCTTATCTTAGCCTTGACACTTCACTTTATCGGAGATCCTTCGCATCTCAAAGACAAGAATGCCGAGCTTCTTTCAAATCTTCGGTGCAAAAAGCTTAGTGACTTCAAATGGTATAATCTACCATTTTGGAAGCAGAAATTCCTTGCTGGCCTCCCCCCTCTCCTTAGAGAAAAGGTTCGAAATAAGATCGAGGAACAGAACAACGAAAAAATTCCTTATGATCAGCTCACTTATGGAGAACTCATCAGTTTCACCCAGAAAGAAGGCTTGAAGATTTGCCAAGATCTTAAGCTACAGAAACAACTCAAATGGGAGCTCCATAAAACCAAAAAAGAACTTGAAACCTTCTGCCAACAATTCGATATTTCCTACCAAAAACCATCTTCCTCTTCAACTTTCAAACCATGCACAGACTGTCAAACCATAAGACATCGCAAGCACAAAAAACACTTTTCTAAACAGAAAACCACCTACTACCAAGACAGACCTCCCAAAGGAAAGTCTTACAATAGAAAGTACCAAAAACCATCTCAAAGACCCTATGATCCCAATTCTACTCCCAAAAAAGATGTTACTTGCTATAGATGTGGCAAGAAAGGTCACATTGCAAAATATTGCAAGCTCAACAGGAGAATCCATGAGCTCCAACTTGAAGAAGAAACTTTGTATAAACTTGAAGCCCTTTTGCTTGAGTCTTCTGATTCTGAAGAAACTGTTTCAATTTCTTCAGAAGATAATCAGGCCCTCCAGCTTGATGAAGTCCTCTCTGACTCTTCTACTTCTGATAAATCCGAAAAGCAACTGAATATGCTCACCAGAGATCAAAGGTTTATGCTTGATGTTATTCAACATATCTAAGACCCTCAACTTCAGAAAGAATATCTCACCAAGCTTCAACATTCTTTTGAGGCATCATCTTCTCAAACCCCTTTTACTTCTGTGCCATCTAAAGCCAATAACCCATATGACCTCACAGTCATCTTACAAAAGGCCAAAACTTCCAAAACAAAAACCTCTGCTTCCACCATTCAAGAACTCCAGACTGAAATCAAAACTATCAAGTCTGAACTCAAGCAACTCCAAACCAAATAGAAGGAAGACTCTATTGCCATTCAACTTCTTCTTAATAAATTTTCTGAAGAAGAAGAAGACAATCCAGAACCTGAAACTGAAACACCACAACTAGCCAATCTATAAGATGTTCCAGATAATTTTCTTTCAATTTTAAAACAAGTCACTTCCCAAATATATTTGGTCAAAATAACTTTGAAAATTTCTGATGATTTCCGATTGGATACTATTGCTCTCTTTGATACAGGTGCTGACCTTAATTGTATCAAGGAAGAAATAATTCCAAAAGCATTTCGAGAAGCAACTACTGAAAAGCTCAAGGCCGCTAACAACTCTTATCTCGAAATTAATTCAAAAACTGATGCATGCGTTTTGAATAACGGTTTGCAAATCAAAACTTCATTCTTGCTTGTGCATAACATTCATCATACGGTCATACTTGGCACTCCATTCATAAATCTTATTACTCCTTATGCTCTTAATTATGATCATATTTCTGCTAAACTTAAAGGAAAAAAGATTGTTTTCCCTTTTATTGAAAAACCCCAAACTCGTAACTTGCACATTATTAAAGCCTGCTCTGTTTATGAAAATCAAATCAACTGTCTGATTTTGTCAAAGGAAATGGAATTCCAAAACCTAAGAAAAACTGTTTTAATCCAAAGAATTCAAAATCAACTTCAACATCCTGTTTTAAAGAAAAGGATTTCTCTTCTTCAACGGCAAATAGAAAATACTGTTTGTTTAGATCTTCCGAATGCTTTTTGGGAAAGAAAACAACATGTTGTTGATCTCCCTTACGAAAATGATTTTCAAGAATCTCAAATTCCTGCTAAAGCCCGCCCAATTCAAATGAATAAAGAACTTGAAGACCATTGTAGAAATGAGATTAAAGATTTGCTTTCTAAAAATTTAATTTCTGCTTCAAGGTCCCCCTGGAGTTGTACTGCTTTTTATGTTAACAAGTCTTCTAAAATTGAAAGAGGAGTCCCCCGACTTGTTATTAATTATAAGCCTCTTAACAAAGCTTTGAAATGGATTCGTTACCCGATTCCAAACAAAAAGGATCTTCTTCAAAAACTTTTTGCTGCAAAAATCTTTTCAAAATTTGACATGAAATCTGGCTTTTGGCAAATACAAATAGCTCTCAAAGATCGTTACAAAACTGCTTTCACCGTTCCGTTTGGCCAATATAAATGGAATGTCATGCCATTTGGTTTGAAAAATGCCCCATTTAAATTTCAACGCATTATGAATGACATTTTTAATCCATACTCTGCATTTTGCATAGTTTACATTGATGATGTCTTAATCTTTTCATCTTCTATTGAGCAACATTTCAAACATCTAAGAACTTTTATCCTTGTTGCTAAAAGAAATGGATTAGTAGTTTCTAAGTCCAAAATTAGTCTTTTCCAGACTAGGATTAGGTTCTTAGGACACTATATCTCCAATGGTACAATCTCACCAATAGAAAGGTCACTTGTTTTCACTAATAAGTTTCCTGATAAAATTATTGAGAAAACTCAACTTCAAAGATTTCTAGGATGTTTAAATTATGTCTTAGATTTCTTTCCAAACTTAAATAAACTGCTTCAACCACTTCATGAAAGACTCAAAAAGAATCCTAAGCCCTGGACACAGGAACACACTTCCCTTGTTCAGAAAATCAAAACCCAAATAAAGCAAATTCCTTGCTTACATCTTACTGATCCATTTGCTTTTAAAATTGTTGAAACTGATGCCTCTGATCTTGGATATGGAGGAATTCTAAAGCAACTTAAAAATAATAAAGATGTTATAGTTCAGTATGTTTCTGGACATTGGAAGAAAAATTATTCCACTATTAAAAAAGAAATTTTATCTCTGCATTCAAAAATTTCAAAGTGATTTGCTTAATAAAAAATTTTTGCTTCGAATTGACTGCAAATCTGCAAAAGAGGTTTTCAAAAAGGATGTTCAAAACATTGCTTCCATACAAATCTTTGCTCGTTGGCAAGCTATTTTAAGTATTTTTGACTTTGATATCGAATATATTAGAGGAGATATGAATTCTATCCCTGACTTCCTAACTCGTGAATTCTTGCAGACTCCTCACAATGATCCCAAGAAAGAAGACTGAAGAATCAACAAAAGAAAAAGCTTCAGCTTCTACCTCAAAGAAAACTTCACCCAAACCCCAAGCTTCCTCTCAACAACTCACACTAAGCCAACCTAAGATGACTTCCCAAAGCCCTATTGTCTCATGGAATTCTTTATTCCAGAAAGAAATAGATCAACTTGACCAACCTTCAATTTCCCAAACTCCTCCAGAACAACTTTCTCCAAGTGACTTGCAAGTTTGGCTTGCAGGCCTCATTAATCACCCACAACTTTGCCAATCCCTCAGAGATTCGCTTCCAGAAGGACAACCCAAAAAACTTTTAACTCAAGCTTGCTCTCAAGAAGCTGAGAGAGAAATTATTGTTCAAAACCAAAAATATCTCTCTCAAAAATCACTTTCTCAAACTGTTTCAACTCCTAAACTTGTTCCTTCAACGGATTTGACTTTAAAATCAAACGAACCAGTGGTTTCGCAAAACTTTTCTCAAAACTCTGGTTCAACATTCAACTGGATTTTAAAGGATTCTTATCAAAGTATTTTAACTGTTGAGGATGGATTTTATGATTCTAACCCTCGTTTATGTGCAGCTAAGTTCTTTGGTTCTTGGCACTTTAAGCCGTGGGACAAGTCTAAAGATCCAGCCTACTACCAAAGTATCTTGATTGAAACTGGGTCGGTCAAAATTAAACACTTCCCAGAAAACTCCCCTGTCCCAAACTATTCCACCTGCACTATACTTAAAGTTATCCACCCTGCCAATTGGGGACAAGACTTATCTGCCCCAAAGAAATTTCAAGCTAGATTTGGTCAAAGCATCCCTTCTACTACAACTTTCACATATTGGGATTATCACTAAGCTTGGATAAATGCTTTTCTAATCCAAAACCCCAGCAACTGTCACACTTGGCTATTTTTCTTCCAGACCGTCTCCAAATTTCACTTTCCCAGATGGTTCGCCCAATGGTGGAACTGGATGGGAGCCATCCCTGAAATATTGCCCTCCGAAATCAATCAAGGGTATACAACTTTCAAGGCTCGCCATAAGCCTACAACTGAAGAAGACATATTTCATCCCCTCATACTATTTGCTTCGAAGTTCTTTATGCCATGGGTTCTTTCCTGGGACTATGGTTATAAAACTGATCAACTTCTCCAAGGGCCAGTTGATGCGTCCCTACCGCAAGTGCACGGGTCGTACAAGTAGTATAGAAAAGATATCGATCCCACGAGGAGTCGTGTTAATGATTGAATTTTTGATATAAAAAGTTGAGTAAATTGAAATATTTTTGAAATTGAAGTAATGAATTGATGGGTAATGGAGTATGAAATCTAAATACGCAAAATTAATATTCTATTCAACAATGTATTAATTAAACTAAAAATTGCATCAAATTGAAATAAGCAATTTCAAATATGGCAATATTCAAAATGGCACGTGATTAAATTCGATTAGAAATTAACAATGGTAAAAAGGCGATTCCGGAGTTCGGGATTTCATATTCGAGCTATTTTGGGATTTTAAATTGGTTATCCAATCTTATGAAACTTATGGGTTTTAAGGAGATTAATTCTTAAATCCTTTGACTTCCCTTTCGAGTGAGACAAAGAGTGCCTTAATCAAACTAATCCTACTTTCGTGGAGTTAGAATTAATTAAGACCCATTAAGTTCTTTAATTAATCTATGAATCCTCTTAATCCTTAGCCTATTTCTAGGTCTAAGTTAATTAAGTCCAATTTCTTGATTATCTATCACAAGGCCTTCTCCTTTCGGTGCTTCAACCATGGATTAAGAACATCACTTAATGGGATCCTACACTAAGCATGTCATTAAGCACACAAGAAATGAATAAAACTCATTAAGACCACAAAATATGGATTACCCAATCAAAATCCACAAAATATCTCAAATATTACAACCCTTACTCCAGAATCAAAAGTAAACTACTCACTATCCATAATGCTTATAAGAAATTATGAGTTTATAAGGAGATAAAGCTTTAATCTAAGCTAAGAAATAAGAAATTAAACACTAGAAGTATAGAAAAATATAAGGGAAGAAAGAAATCTGCAAATCTTGGTTGAAAATGGTGTGGAAGGTGAAAGTGACTCCTCAAATTCTGCCTCTACTCTCCTTTCCTTTTCTGCTCCTTGTCTCCTCCTCTAAAATGGGAAAATGGGACTATTTATAGCATTTTCTGACATGGAGCCCTAAAATGGTATGTTCTAGGAGGAATTAATTGAGGGAATCTCCTGCCAGCTCATTAATGAACTCTTTATGGGACTGCATAAGTGGACTGCATAAGTTATGCAGTCCCTTATCTGATTTTAAGTTCTGAGTCACTTATGCGGTCGCATAACTTGGTGCATAGGTTATGCACAATCCCGTGAAGGTGCATAAGGGAGGCGAGAATGTGCATAAGCTATGCGATCTCCTTATGCACATTTCGCTGGTTCTGAATGATGATCTTTCTCCTTATGCAGATCTGCATAGCTTATGCGGCAAGTTATGCACAGTTTGGTCAATGCATATTTCAGCTTGAAAACCTGTTTTTGACATCTTTGGCTGTAGAAGACACTCCTCAATGGCAAAATTCTCTTCAGTCCTTCAAAAACACCATTTTTCCTACAAAACAAAGTAAAAATTACAAATTAATGCAAAATTGAGAACTATGAAAAACTAACTAATTAACTAATGAAATTAGCTAAAAATGGCTAATAATCAAATAAAAATGGTTATAAAATTAGACCTAAATGACTATGCAAAATGTATGCATCACCAGTTCTAATTCGCAAGTTCAAAATTAGATAGTGGTCCAAATTTCAAAAACATCAAAAGGCCTCCTTAGAAGTTGTGGAACAATGGCTAATCAAACAGCCTAAGGAGCAAAGACAACTTCCTTCAACTTTTGCCCAAAACCCTACGACTTTTTTGGCCCAAAAATCAAATGCTCAATCCCTCTTGGCCCAGGCCAAGTCTGAAGAAGAATATTTTACTATCATGCAACAATTCCTAAGCAACAGGTCATCCACTTCAAAAACTCCAAGCCAAGCTAGCTCATCTTCTGATTTAGTCAGTCTCGGTAATGATAATGAGGATGACTGCTTTGGAATATTGTCTGCCTTAAAACACCAGTAACTTTTCATAAGCCTACAGTTCAAGGTCAACTTTTCCAGCTATCATCAAGACAACTCTGGTCATCACATGGCTACAGGAACTCCACTTGCAACAACTTTTGATATTTTCCACTCCACTTATATATCTTTTTACCTTTCACATGTGTAATAGTAACTTATAATCATTGTAAACCTCTTTCCTTCATCTATAAAAGGAAGAGGCTCTCTACTTCATTTTACAAGTTTTTTCTTTACAAGTTTTCCTTAGAAGTAGCTCTCCCTTTCCCTATCCTATCTCCTTGTGAGTGTCCGATATCAGAGCTTCAATATAACTATCTTTTTACAATCTTTATTTGTTTTATTCTTTATATCTATATCAGTGGCTGGTTCTACCGCCCATATTTTTATGCTTTTATGACTTGTTGTTTTATTCTTTATATCTATATCTGTGGCTGGTTCTACCGCCCATAATTTTATGCTATTATAACTTGTTGATTTATTGCATTCTCATTTTCATTTTACTGCATCTTCTTATTATTTATTGTTCTTTCTTCTTCTTCTTTATATTAATTTTATCTCTGTTGGATATCCCATCGATCCTGTGTGTCATTGGTATCAGTATATATATATATATATATATATATATATATATATATATATATATATATATATATATATATATATATATATATATATATATATATATGCAGAATAGGCGGTATAACCAGCCATAATCATGCAAACATAATTGGGGGAATCGCTAATAGCGAAGAAACTTTCTTCTAAATCTTGAAAAATAAATAAATAATCAAAGAAATAAAATCAAATGTAAAAGAAAGAACAGAAATAAACAGAAATGAAGTTAAATATATGAAAATGATATATATATATATATTCAATAGGCGGTAGAGCTAGTCCGTTATGAATATATACATATTTATGCAGAATAGATAGTATAACTAGCCATAATCATGCAAAAAAAAGTATTTGTAATTTTTGTAAAGAGATTTGAAAGAACTTACTTTGAAATTTTATAAACTTTTGAAAGTTTTGTACAAAGAGGTTTTGGAGATTGTAATTACTGGTAGATATTATAAAGGTTGCTCAGCACATGAGCTTCCTAGTATCTACTACAAAGAAATTACAATGATTTTGAAATGAGGCAGAAGTTGGGCATGATGGATGATCTTTTTAATAGAGGACGACCTTCTTGCTCCTTCATCGCCTCTGATTTTGGAAGAGAACAGGTTTTGGAAAGGATGGGATGCCGCTTCCTAAGGGATTTTTGAAAGGATGTTGGAAGATGAAAAGATGGAAAGATTGGTTTTGTATTTTTTGGATGATTTTTTATAAGATTTTCTGCTACAATTTCCTCCACAATCTAGAGTAGAATTTTTCGTTCTTATTTCAAATTGTTTGCAGAAAGATCCTAACTCTTGACGAGTTTTCTTCATTTCCCATTGTAAATGTTTTTGTAACTTCAAATCCTGACAAATCTTTAAACCTTCTTTTTGAGTGAGACTAACTAGTTCATCATAGGTTAATTGATTATACGGGATTTGGTTTCCAAATGCTTCCTTGATCTTATTCCTAACTCTTTCTTCTAAAAGGGTTAGAAGTCCTGCAAAGAATTTTTCTTTCAAAAAGGGTTGATTAGAATCTTCACTAAGTATTACCCTAGTAAGAAAAATGTTTTTGTAAGACTGAAAATCACTCAGTTTTTTTTTTCATCTAAGGTTTGAAAGGAATTTGGCATTTTTATCCTTAAGATGAGACAGATCACTTACGAAATGTAAAAAAATTGTTACAATCAAGGTGGTTACTGTATCTGGGATTGTTTGTCCTAACTCATCAAGAATAGGCATATCATCTTCTTGAGTTTGATATTTATACAATTATTGAATATATATATAGAAGAAAAATCTCGCCTTGAGCTACTATTCTATGAACAGTAACTTAGGTACCACTTTAGCATATATATAATTTAAATAATAAAATAAAATACTTAAATTAAATTTTGAAGGGATTCAAAATAACATCTCTTTTAATAAAAAAAATTAACTAATTAAAAAGGAAAAAAATTGAGCAATATGTGAATAAAGCTATAAGATCGAGTGCTTATTATGGTGCTAAAAACTTAACTCTAACATCTTATAGTATAAGAGACTCACTTAACTATCCCCACTCAGTATCAACAATCTCTTCTTTCCCTCCCCTTTCCTTAACATCTATTAGGAATTTGAACCCATGACCTTAGCTCTGATATCAATTATAGGATCGATCATTTACTTCCATGTAAAAAGCTTAATTTATTAGTAGATATTCAACTCTAATCCTTTATAGCGTAATAATCCAAGCACTATCAACTGAAGGGATTTGAACAGAATATTATCTCACTGAATTATCACACTCAATGCAAAAAAAATCTTAAGATAATATATATATATATATATATATATATATATATTTGTGCGTGTGAAAGGGGTTGTGCGGAAAAGGGAGGGGCATGGCGCGAAATCGTAAAGAAATGAGAGGTGATAAATGAAAAATAAAAAGAAAGTTATCATTTTAGTATATACAAGCGAAATTATCCCGGACTTTGTTGCGGGTTGTTATTATTTTATTTTATAAAATTTAATTAACCAATAATAAATATAAGATAATTAATGTATAAAAATTTTTATGTTTTTCATTTTATTTAAAGAGGACTTGTTTTACTTTTCTCAAATTATAATCCACTTTCTTCATTAATTTTTTAGTTTTTTAATATGTTTATATTTAATATATATTTTAAGGGTGTATTTAATATAAGTTTAAACTCACATGAGAGCGAGCTTAATTACTATTTGATTAAATATTTATATTGAAATATTTACAGAATCAATTAAAGTGTATATATAAAATGTACGAATCAATATATAAAAATTCAATCTAGTGATGAATATACTCATTCTCACACGAGTTCAAACTCTTCGACACGCCCATATTTTAATTAGTAAATATATGATTAATTAATTATAATTAGAGTAATTAATATAAGTTATTTAGTATTAATGAAATGTATATTAAAAAATAAAATTTATTATTATAATATTAAAGTCGCATTTATAATTAAGGTTTAGAGGTTAAAAATTTATATTTTAAAAATTATATTTTAAATAATATTAAAAAAGCAATTTAAAATAAGTTTTTTAATTATTTTATAAATCAAGCATGTCATTTAGAACTATAAAATAATTTTTAATACTTTCTAACTTTATTTTTTTTAATAATGTATTCAATAGCAATAATGGCATACATGCATTTTTTTAGTGATAATTAATATTATAAAAACATGAATTTGGATTTCTGATTGATATAACATTATAAATCATTATAGTTATGGTTATTGTTAAACTAAAAATTTTAAAAGAATAAAAAAGTAGAACTTAATTTTTTTAAAATTAACTGTTTTTCTCTTTATTTTTCTTGTTGAGAAGAGAATTTATTGATTATTTTTTATTTTTTTAAAATTTTCAAAATGTAAATTTTTTTCTATAAATTATATTAATTTTTTAATAAAATATATTTAAGGGGGAAAATTATTTATTACTGTATAATTTATTAATTATTATTTAATTATTAATTTTTTATGAATAAAAAGTATTTATTAATATTAATATTTTATTTAAAAAAATTTAGATTGAAAATTATTAAGATATAGTTATTTATAACTATGTTATTATTTAGTCAATAAATTTTTTTTAAACAAAAAAATAAATATTACTAATATTAATATCTTGAAAAAAAAAGTAAGCTTTTTAGAAGTTTTTTTTTTTCTGTCAATAGACAAATAACACACACAGCTCAAGGACAGGATTGGATCACTGTCAAAATCATGACAATTTTAACAGAGTCTTTCGCTTTTATATAGCCCACGCACATACATTCTCACCACATGATGTGAAATTCTAAAGGACTAGCTCCTGATTACACTCAATTCATTCACAGACCTCAACCAGGATCACCTCGTGGATACAACTCTTCCTTTATTTTCACTTGGGTTTTGTTTTGTTTTTTTTATTTTTTTTTTTCCTTCAAGAGGCAAGTAACACACACAAGGGTCAGGAATGGGATTGAATCACTGTCAAAATTACGATAATTTTGATAGTTTTTGACCCTATATAACTCACGCATGCACACTCTAATTACACGATACGAGATCTAAAGGACCAACATTTAAAAAGTTGAATATAAAGGAAGATGATCTATTGCATATTTCAATATTTTAAGCAGTTAGTACCACAGATACAGAAGCATTATTGCTTAGGCTTATGAGAGATTTATGAATAGTTGCATACGTACATAATCCAAATGAGCCTTACAGTGAACACTAACTATAAATTTAAATTTATTTTATTTTTATAAAAAATAAAATAATCTTAGAAATATATTTATATTAATAAAATATTTATTATATCAAAATTCACAATGAATTTTATGAAATCTTACCTCAAGATACTCTTACATGTAATAACGAGATGTAAAACTATTCTTGAAATTTTCATCTACAAGCTAAAACTTTTAGGATGAGTGATTCCTTTATATAATATTTGAGCCTCTTAAATCAAAAGATTTAGAATTCAAATTTGATCACTCTATTTATTAATTGAATATTTTAATACAAAGTAAAATAGACTTGTGCTTATTCACGATTCAAGCCTATTGAACTTTCACGTGTAAAAGTGTAATAAAGAAATATAAAATTATTCTTAAAATTTTCGTCTACAAACTTATTCTTTTACAATGAGTGGTTCCTTGGTACCATAAACAGTAATTTAGGGATCACTTTACTATACATGGTGGAGTACGTTCTAGAAAATGTAAAAATATTTTCTTATAATGCAATAGTTAAATAAAAAATTTTGGCAAGAGCTATGCAAAAATCCTTTGAAAGAGTGAACATATTGACAAAAAAAAAAATTATAAAGAATGAATTATTAAAAAAATTACTTCAAAAAAAGCATAATATTTTTAAAATTAAATTCAGTCGGTCACTCAATTGAAATGAATTAATTAGTTCAAGTGGACTTGACGGAAACAACAAAAAAAGACCTAAAGTTATTCATGCAAGTGGACTCCGTGAGTGGTTTAAATTTTATTTAATTCAATCAAAATACGAACTGATTCATTTTAAATCGAGACGTATTAACACTTCGATTAATTATCAATTTATAATTTTATTTGATTTTAAATTATTTTAAATGATATTGTAAAATATTATTATTAATATTTTTTTTTATAAAAATAATACTTAATTTTTAGACAGAGGGAATAATTCATTATAGAAGGAGGAATTCATTAGCTTCATAACTGTAATTTTTTTTTTCCTGTTATTAAGAGGTGTATTTCAACTGTTAATTAATTAGATGAATTACTCTTAAGCTTTTGTAACAGTCTAAAAATTATATGAATCAAATAGTAAGCTATAAGACTTTAGATTAAATAATATATTTATAGTCTCTAAACTTGAATATGAGATTTCTCTTAAATCTATTTCATCATTTATCACCAGGTGAATAAATTATTGGTCTCGTAACTGTAATCTACAAAGGGCTTAATACTGATAGGATTTTTTTTTTTTTTAATTTTTGTTGGGCCGACCTTTTGTGTTCGTCAAGCCTTTAGCCAATATTTACTTGTTGATTGTGGTCAATTTTGGCACCTAAGTGCTCGAGAACACAAAGGAGGACTCATCGATTAAATATTCAAAATAAGATTAAACTTATTGAGTTGTTAGAAATTTAGAAAATATGGAGCCGTTATATATGAAATTTTTATTTAGATAAGGGGCGAATATATAAAATATTTATCAATTTAGTAAAAATTGCATATATAAAAAATATAATTTAAGAGTTTGAGTTATATGTATATATTAATGCATCTCACATTAATTTTACAGAGAGATCTTGAGTGTTATATATAATATTTATAAATTTTTTTCCTGTAAACTAACTTTTGAAGTGGAGTTAAACATGTTCATATCATATATGTTTCAAAATTTTAGAGAATGGATATAAAATTTTGTTTTTAACAAATGGAGTAAAATATATTTATATTAATAAAAAATTCATTATATCAAAATTCACAATGAATTTTATGAAATCTTACCTCATAGTTGATGTGCTTCCGCAAGTGCATGGGTCACAGTAGTATAGTTTTAAAAATAATTTCGTTCTCACAGGGAATTGTGCTTAAATTGGAAATAAAAGGATAAGCTAATTAGAATGAAAAAATTTAAAGATATAAAATGAAATTTAAAATTTAAGATTGGTATTTGAGGAATTTAAGCTAAATCAAACAATTAACTAAATTAATTAAACTAGATTACCAAGATTTAAATTGAAATTGCTATTTATGAATTTTGGAGGAATTAAATCTAAATTCAATAAAAATTAAAGTAATTTTAGAGATTGGATTTTCCATATTGTTTGCATGTGGTTTATCCCCAATTTAGCCAAACACATGAGAATTTCAATTTTGAGAGAAATCAATTCTTAGTTCTTTGAAACCTCTTTCAAGCATTTTAAAATTGGTATTCATTAAATCAAACCCTGTTTTCACGGTATTTCAAACCTAACAAAAATCCAATTAAAGCTCTAATTTATTTTGGAAAGTCCCCTTAATCCTCTTAGCTTATCTCTAACACCAAGAAAACTAAGTTTATTGCAAGATTATCTATCCCAAACATTCACTTTTCAGTCCATCTGTCAAGGATTAAAACTTAACTTAATGAGGGCCCATTCATCAAGCAAGGCAACAAGCTCACAAGTAATAAATCAAAATGCAACAAATTTCATTTAAATGACTAAATCAATTCAAAACCACAATACAAAACAATATTTACAAATCTATCTCTAGAATCTCAAATATCTACTCACAAATCATGGTTTCAAGACAAACCCAAGCATAGAAATGAAGAAATAATGAAAATCTAAGCTAAGGAATAGAAAAACCCAGTAAAATGGTGAAGGATCAGCTGCTGGAGAGTTGCAGAAAATGGCCTCTGCTGCTGCTGCAAAATGGTTCCCGTGCTCCTCTTCCTTTCCTTCTTTATTGCCAAAAAATCTCTCTATCTTTCTCCTTATGGAAAGAAATAGATAAAGGAGCTTTTATATGGTTCAGAGATCTGCCCTAGAATGGGTAAAAAGGTGGAAGATTCCAGAGAAAGTGAGGTATTAAATCAGAGGAACGAAAATGCCACATCAGCCATTTTCAGTAAAAACGACACAAGCTGAATCGGTTGTGTTGCGGGTTGTGTCGCGGGTTGTGAAACTTGCTGCCTGAGAAAAACTGCATATCTGACAATCGACACAACTTGTGACACAAGCTGTGTTGTAGGTTGTGTCACTTTCGGCCTCTTTAATCTCAACTTCAAAATTTTGCAATTCAACTTTAATTTCTTCCAAATGGCTGCTCTGATCAAAATACACCAAATTTCTCCAAATTTAACCTACAAAACAAATAAATTCCATAAATTAAACAAAGAAGTATAAAAAGGCAAAATTGACTAAATATATGCTAATATCTATAGTAATAGCTATGAACAAGGGTAAATTATATGCAAAAATTATACCTAAATGATGATATAAAATGCATGCATCAAATTCCCCCATACTCAAACTCTTGCTTGTCCCCAAGCAAAATTTCATTAAAACTCATTTGGAAGGGAATAGAATCAGTCTTTGAAAACATAGAAATCACTAATCCAAACCACCAACTTACCTCTAGCCACCAACATTCCAAATTTCCACCACCGAAGCACAAAGAATGAAGCAATCACTCTCAACAATTACAGAATAGCTAAGAATTAACCAGTTAGCCCAAGCAACAGATACCAACCAGCTACAAGAGTCAATTGTGCCAAAACAAACCTAAATGAAATAGATAGCCAATGTGTCTCAAATAGATGGTGAGTAATGTATGGAAGATTATATTGCCAAACCCATATGCAAGCATAAAAGATCTAACTCTACTAATGTAACAAGCATTTTTCAAAGGATCATTAGGTCTTTTTAAGGGTTGTAATGGGGTCCAATAAGGTAAAATTATGGTTAACAAAGAAAGGGAATAAGGAAAACAAAATATGAGAATAATATTAATCATGAAACTCAAAGTGCATTTAATATTCTTTTTTTTATATCATTTTTTTTCTTTTAATTCAAGAGGAAAGAAATTCACAATGAATCTCAAGTGCTATCACAATGATTATATAAAGGGACTACTTTTTATACTTTTTTATTTTATTTTATTTTATTTTTTATTTTGTATGTGCCCCTATTTCATGTCACACCCAAAATTACCTTTGGGATATTCTGGTGACCCCTTTTTTTTTTTTATCAACTTTTCACAATTACTCTAGCACTTTTCAAGATGTTTCAATCCTCCAAGTTTTTTTTTTAATTTTTGGTTATTTTTTTTTATGCGCACTTAATTGCTAAAATATTATTCTCATAAATAGGTGGTAGTGTTTAGGTTTTATGGCTAGGTAAATGATTTGGGTTCCAAAGAAATTAGGCAATTAAGGTTCAAGGGGGTTTGCAAGGGTTGAAATAAAATTAAGGTAGGTTAAGGCTAAATGTGAGGTTTAAAATATGAAGGAATGCCTAAATCATATTCTTATCAAACGCAAGTTAAAAATTTCGCTTTGAAAGATCTAAGATGCTTGTTCTATGAATGATGAGACGACAATGACCATTTTCTTCCTTAAAGGCTTATTCAGACACTCAAAACTCAAAATAACTAATCAGTATCTGTATACCTAGATAAATATATTAATTTTCAGCTATTAAGTAAGAGAAAGAATAATGCTTAAGACTTTGTACCCAGCTCGAACTTTCATTCCACTAACCATCTAAAGGCAAGTTGGATTGCTTGAATAAGTAGCTTCTGGAATTCAAAGACTGGTTTAAAAATCAAAAAAATTTTAAATGAATAAATGAAATGCATGAATGTATAAATGTATAATGAACCTATATGTAACTAAGTATGCATAACTAAGTGTATGAAACTATATGCAGTATATATATGTGAATATGTACAAGTATGAATTAATGAGTATGTCACTATATGCAAGTAAAAAGGAAAAATAATTTTTGCAAAAAATTTACCCTCTCCCCCATACTCAGAATGAACATTGTCCTTAATGTTAAAAGATTGCAAGAAATGGGATAATTTGGCTATATGTGCAATGGGTTCTCTCAAATATTGTGCAGAAAATAGGTGGCTAATATGAGCATAAAGAATTATTACCCTGTTTCATAAGTGGTAGCACAACTTGTGCTGAAAATAACACAAGCTGAGATAAGGATTGTTACCTTATTGAAGGTGCAGCCAATTTAATTAAATAAAATTTGGACAGCTGCTGCACTCATTGCAAAAGAAACAGTGAAATGGAATCGATTAAAGCAATTAAAACTCAAAAAGTTGAAATAGGGAGGTTAAGCTCAAAAATATAACCATGAGATATCCACTCATCAAGTGAAATTCTGAAGTAGCATATAAAAGCAAGTGAGCAAAGCATTAAAGATTCAAAAGAAAAATATACTTATGAGCAACTAAAAAAAAATACTGAATAAGCAAATGGTTCAAATAAAAGAAAAGCAACACAAGCAAAATATTAACTAAACAAGTCGCTAAAAACACCAATTAATTAAGCAACTAAAATAAAGACATGAAATATGTAAACTGAAACTAAAAGCTGGTCAGTCATGAATGATAACTCCTTTGCCCTTGCCATCTTGTGGAGGTGGTGGTGCTTTTGGTGGTTGCTGTGGAGAAAGGATGCTCAAAATGAGTGCCTGGTTAGTTTCGATCTACTTTAGCTTAGCTCGCATGGCTTTCAACTCGTCTTGCATTCAACTCGTCTTGCATTTCAGCACTTCTATCCAAATATATATCAGCTAAATCCCTTAATGTTTGAAAAGAGACATCTGTCATTTGCCGAAAGGAGTAGATCTCATCACTGAGATTCTCCATGAATGTCAGAAGGGTTGCCATGGAGGGTCCAGAAGCTGTTGATGAAGCAGGTTGTACAGCTGGTGGAGCCTGGCATGGAGGTTGTGTATAAGGCTACTCAGATGGTTGCTCAAATGGTGAGGAGGAGCTAATTGCAGTAGGGGAGCCTGGTGGTGTTGCTGCTGGTGCCGGAATCTCATAAAGCTGTGTAGCCTCATTTTTAATACAAAATTTTTGGTTGGCCAAATGAGGTCCATCCAAATACAGCAAGCCAGTTGTGACGGCAGCACACCTATGAACTTGAGGGTCAAAACCAAAATAATGTGCAATGGGTGTGACCAAACCTCCAAACACAATCTTACCAGTACCCCTAGTAGTTTGGCGGTGCACATGGTGGCAAAAGTAATAACCAGGTGAAACCTTTTTACCAGTTTTGGCACACAAAAAAAAAAAAGGTCATACTAAGACATTGTGCCAACACTTGTTCCTCTTCCTAAAATTGTATTTGCAATTAATCTTTGAAGCAATCGCAAGGAGTGACTCTCAATTTTAGAGGCCTTACTGTGCCCAGGTTTGAAAACACCTGCTAAGGGTGCTATTTGCTGCCAAAATTCATGCCCATTATAATCCCTTCGACTGGTAGGCATTTTAATCAAACCATCAGTGGGGAACCCGAATATATGATGAAAGTCATCCATGGACAGTACCCTATCTTGACCGAGGCATCTAAAGTTGATTGTCAAGTTATTATCCAATTCATATTTATGCTTACTAGTGGACAGGGAGGCCATAAATTCCTGCACTAGAGTGGGGTAAACCAATTCCTGTTTATGAACAAATCTCACCCAACCCAAAGCATCCAACAAATTCTGCATTTCATCATATATATTCAAAGATTTAAGTGTAAACACATCCAAATATCGAGTCTGAATAATTTCTCTAGTTTCAATTCTTGTCTTATTTTTCTTCATTTCGGCAGTAGGCAATACTCATTATCTAGCAGTAGGCACAGATGAAGGAATAGAGTAGTTACCTGAAGATTTCCCTGGGCGCTTTACCGCTGATCTCAGGATTCCAAGGCGAACACCAGTGCACGAAGTGGTACTGGGTGGTTGAGGCTGTGTGGGCTATTCGGATTTCTTTCTCTTTGTAGCGCTTGTGGTTTTGTGTGGCTTAATACTCTTTGCTTTCTTCTTCTTGTATGTAGCAATGGAGGTATCACCAGAATGGGTCGCCGGCAAGTCAGTATCCATGGGTTGGGTGGGTTAAGGTTGAGGCGTAGGGCGTGAGGTATGGGGAGGGGAGTTTTCAAAGGAAAGAGGGGAATCAGTCATGGCGAAAATGGAAGACGAATACGAAGAAGTAGAAGAAGAAAAATATTATTGTTGTGGGTGGCGGAGGTTGCGGCGAAGAGGAAGGAGTGGGGTTGTGTCGGTGGTTATGTCGAGAGGAAGAAGAAAGTAGTGGGGTTATCGGGTATGGGTTTGGGTTAGGGAGTAAGAGTGATGGGTTTTGGATATGGGTATGGGCTTTGGGCTTTGGGCTTTGGTTTAGTTAGTTTTTTTTTATATCAAAATGGGTTAGTGGGCTTTTTGGGCTTTGGTTGGTTGCAGGCCCATTCTGGTGAAGTGGGTTGTCAACTTGCAAAACCAAATAAACGACATAAGTTAGAACACAAGGATAGAGGTTGTGCCGGAAGTTGTGAAATATTTTGCCTAAATTGCGCTCAGTGAACACAAGCTACGACACAACCAAGCTACGACACAACCAAAATCGATTGTGCCGCAGGTTGTGAAATATTCTGCCCAAATTGCGCCCAGTGAACTTAAGCTACGACACAACCAAAATCGATTGTGCCGCAGGTTGTGAGATCTGCTGCCCAAATTTGGCAAAATTACACAGTACCTGAAAAATTGAAATAAATTAGATTTCAAGTGATTAGACCTTCATAACATGAATTCTAATTGCTCAACTTGTTATGTTCATCAAATACTCATAAAAAATTTTTTTTTCAAAGAATCAATTCACACATCCACATTCAAATAATTTTCTTTTTTTTAAACCAAGATGACAAAGTTTGGAAAAACTTTCTCTAAAAATTAACAAAAAGAGCAAGGAATCCAGCAAGATCCACCGGCAAATATTCAACAATAGAAAGATGAAAAGTATAAGTGAACAAATTTAAAATTAAAATTTAAAGCTAAAATTTAAAGCTAGAACTAAAAAAAAAATTTTTAATGCTTATTTGCTTGCAATGAATTGTATCCCATATGCACAAGAAAATTAGAACAATGTCAAACTCTGAATAAAGAGTATAGAAAAACTTAAAACAAATATATGAAAGAACTAAAGAATCAATGAAAAATTGTGGGTTATGCCCAAAAATGCTAAGTTTGGGTCTTTAACTTGACCTTACTCAATCAAAATTTTATGGAGAATGAGAGAGATAGCAGCTTGTTATCTTCTCAATTGGCTCACCAATTAAATAATGCCTCAACCTTTGCCCATTTACCTTGAAATTACCAGATTTTTCACCAAAAATTTCCACAGCACCATGGGGAAAAACTTTTACAACTTTAAATGGACCTGACCACCTTGATTTTAATTTTCCTGAAAAAAATTTCAACCTTGAATTGAATAAGAGCACCAAATCTCCTTCTTTAAAGTTCTTTTTCTTGATATGCTTATCATGCCATTTTTTACTTCTTTCTTTATAGATCCTAGCATTTTCATAAGCATCAAGTCTCAATTCTTCTAACTCATCAAGCTGCAAAAGTCTTTTGTGTCCAGCAGCTTGTAAATCAAAATTGATTGCTCTTATGGCCCAATAAGCTTTATGTTCTAACTCTACGGGCAAATGGCATGATTTCCCAAAAACTAACCTATAAGGTGTAGTTCCTATGGGGGTTTTAAAGGCTGTTCTATATGCCCAAAGAGTGTCATCTAATTTAAGGGACCAATCTTTTCTAGACTTGCTAACAGTTTTCTCCAAGATTTGCTTAAGTTCTCTATTTGTGATTTCTACTTGGCCATTTGTTTGAGGGTGATATGGTGTGGAAATCTTATGCTTTACCCCATACTTTCTCATCAATTTTTTAAATTGGTGATTGCAAAAATGGCTATCACCATCACTGATTATGGCACGTGGGGCACCAAATCTGGTCAAAACAAATTTTTTCAGAAATTTCACCATAACTTTTGCATTATTGGTAGGTGTAGCAATAGCTTCTACCCATTTAGATACATAGTCCACCCCTACCAAGATATATTTATTCCCATAAGAGGATGGAAATGGCCCCATGAAATCAATTCCCCACACATCAAATAATTCAACTTCTAATATGGACTGTTGGGGCATCTCATCTCTCTTGGAAATATTGCCTACCCTTTGACACCTATCACACTTGCTTACAAAGTCTCTCACATGTTTAAACATATTAGGCCAATAGAAACCTGATGTCAAGACTTTTTCAATAGTTTTTGAGACACTACAATGACCACCATATTCAGAGGAATGACAATGGTAAATAACATCATTTATTTCTTCCTCTGGTATACATCTCCTAATTATTCCATCATTACATCTCCTAAACAAAAGAGGCTCTTCCCAAGAATAAAATTTAACATCATGCAAAAATCTTTTCTTTTGCTGCCAAGATAAATCAGGTGGTAAGACACCACAAGACAAGAAATTCACAATATCAGCAAACCATGGAAGTGCAGATTTCAACACATACAACTGCTCATTCATTAAAAACTCATCAATTAGCATAATATCATCATCTTTATTTTCAGTTTTTATCCTAGAAAGGTGATCAGCCACCACATTCTCAACACCTTTTTTATCTCTTATTTCTAAATCAAATTCTTGAAGTAACAAAATCCATCTAATCAACCTAGATTTAGCTTCTTTCTTGCTCATTAAATACCTTATTGCTACATGATCAGTGAAAACTATTACCTTTGAGTTGACCAAATAAGAACAGAATTTATTGAGTGCAAATACTTCCGCAAGGAACTCCTTTTCAGTTGTAGCATAATTAACTTGAGCTTCATCAAGGGTTCGGCTTGCATAGTAAATGGCATAAGGTTTTCTATCTTTTTGCTTGCCAAGGACAGCTCCAACAGCAAACTCGCTTGCATCACACATGATTTCGAATGGCAAAGTCCAATTCGGGGGTTGCATGATAGGAGCTATTGTTAATGCCGTCTTTAACCTACAAAAAGCAACCATACAATCTTGATTAAAATCAAATTTAACATCATGATTCAAAAGATTTGTTAAGGGTTTAGCAAGTTTAGAAAAATCTTGAATAAATCGCCGGTAAAACCCAGTATGTCCAAGAAAACTCCGCACTCCTTTGACAGTGGTTGGAGGGGGCATTTTTTTAATAATTTCTATTTTGGCTCTATCTACTTCTATTCCCCTGTTTGATATCAGATGCCCTAAAACGATCCCCTCTTGGACCATAAAGTGGCATTTCTCCCAATTCAACACCAGATCATTATCAGCACACCTCTGCAAGATTTTAGAGAAATTAGTCAAGCATGAATCAAAATTAGTGCCATATACTGAAAAGTCATCCATGAAGACCTCCATAATTTCTTCAATAAAATCAGAAAAAATGGCCATCATGCACCTTTGAAATGTGACAGGCGCATTACACAATCCGAATGGCATCCTTCGATATGCAAAGGTGCCATAGGGACAGGTAAAGGTAGTTTTTTTCTTGGTCATCAGGATGGATTGGAATTTAAAAGAAACCAGAATATCCATCTAAGTAACAAAAGTAAGAATGCTTGGCTAATCTCTCTAACATTTGATCCATAAAAGGAAGGGGAAAATGGTCTTTTCTTGTAGCATTGTTGAACTTCCTATAGTCTATGCACATTCTCCAGCCTGTGACAGTTCTAGTGGGTATCAATTCATTATTCTCATTTTTAACAACTGTCACCCCACCTTTTTTTGGTACAACATACGCAAGACTCACCCACTCACTGTCAGAAATGGGGTAAATAATTCCAGCAGCTAGTAATTTCAGGATTTCCTTTTTCACAACATCCTTCATTATAGGATTCAATCTTCTTTGGTGTTCAATGGAAGGTTTCCTATTTGGTTCTTGGAAAATCCTATGCATACAGACTGTTGGACTAATTCCCTTTATATCATCAATTGCATAACCCAAAACTCTCCTATATTCTCTCAAAACTCTCAACAATTTTTCATTCTCAATATTAGTCAAAGATGCATTAATTATAACAGGATATGATCCATTGGGTCCAAAAAAAGCATACCTGGGGTTGGAAGGAAGAGGTTTAAGATCTACTTTTGGGGCATCCTCTACCTTTAATGATGGTGGTTTAATCTCCAAAGTTTGCACTTCTTCAAGCTGAAAAATTGTGCCTTCAGGATGTGGTGGAGAGCTCTCCAAGTGTTGTGCAAAAGCAGCTATATTGTGATTGTCATCATCAATGCTCCCACCATGGACTAACCAATTTTCAAGTGGGTCTTGTGGATAGCTTTTTCTAAAATGCTCTTGAACAATCTCATCAATAATGTCTACCCGCAAACAAGACTCAACTTCTTCATGTTCCTTTTCATGGCTGAATTGATGTTGAATATCATTTGATCATCTCCCACTCTAAGAGTCAATTTCTCACCCTTTACATCAATTAATGCACCAGTTGTTGCCAAAAAGGGTTTTCCCAATAAGATAGGAATTTTTGTGTCTTCTTCTATATCTAAAATGACAAAGTCCACCGGAATGTAGAATTTCCCAACCTTGATAGGCACATTTTCTAGAATGCCTTCTGGATACTTAATTGAACGGTCAGCCAATGAAAGATACATGTTTGTGGGCTTCAACTCTCCCATATTCAACTTCTTATATATTAAAAGTGGCATTAGGCTGACACTAGCTCTAAGGTCACATAAGGCATTTGCCACACAATTATCACCTATATGATAAGGGATGGAAAACACACCCGGATTTTTGAGTTTGGGAGGTAACTTCTTCTGAATTATAGCACTGCATTGCTCTCCTAAGTTGATGGTGTCATAATCTTCTAGCCTTCTCTTGTTGGTAAGAATCTCCTTCAAAAACTTGGCATAACTTGGCATTTGGGATAGTGCTTCAGTGAATGGCACATTGATACACAACTTCTTTAGCACTTCAAGGAATTTGCCAAATTGTTTGTCTAGCTTATGCTTGATGAATTTTGAGGGTAGGGAAGGGTGGGCTTGTAAGGCTCAGGTGGGATGTATGGTTTCTCTCCCTCATCTTGCTCACTTTTGCTTTCTTCTTCTTTTTCATTTTTCTTGCTCTCAATTGAATTTTCTTCTTTTGTGCTCTCTTTTTCTTCTCTCTTGTTTTCACTCTCTTGACCAACTTTTTTACCACTTCTCAAGGTCACAACCTTACATTGTTCATGAGGGTTTTGTGGTTGGCTAGGTAGTTTCCCATAGGATTTGCTTCCCGATGAGCTTGCTTGTTGAGCCAATTGAGTCTCCAACATACGATTGTGAACTTGTAATTGATCCATAGTTTATCTCATGTGTTGCATTTCTTCCTCCAATTTGCTATTCATCTTGCTTTGTTCAGCAAAAAATTTCTCCATCATGCTTTCCAAGGTTGGCTTCAGTTCATGAGGTGGAAGGGATTGTTGTGCTCTTGCTTGATATCCAGGTTGTGGCTGCCTTATGGGCTGAAATTGAGGCTGAAACTGAGGCCTATTCTGCTGCATATACTGCTGGTTATGAGCATAATTTGAGCTTTGACCTTGTTGAGCAAAAGTTACTTGTGGTCTCCATGTTGAGTTGTTCACATTAGAGTAAGAATTTCCCATAGGTTTCTGTTGATAACCTCCTGTATAAGCAACTTGTTCTTGCAAATAATCATCACCATAAGAAGAGTAATCAATTCCACAACTTTAGGTTCCATCTGTGTAGACAACTTGTTGTATAGTTGTAGGAGTTGAGGTTGTTGCCTTTGTGCAAAAATCACTAAGAAGCTGAGTCAACTGATCAAATATTGCATTCATGTAGCTAACTGAGTCAAGTTCATAAATCCCAGCCTTCTTTGGCTCAAGTGCTCTAGGATTTCCCCATAAATGGGTATTATGAGCAATCTTCTCTAATAGATCATAGCATTCTTCACTTGTCATTCTCATGATTCATACAAAGTTTCATCATCCCTTGGCTTAAAAGCTACCATCAAATTCCTCAAATGAGTGGTCTTCCCAGGTGGAAAAAATTGAGATAGAAAAGCTTGAGATAGCTGCTCCCCAGTAGCTATAGTAGCTTGTGGAAGTGAGTCATACCACTCTAATGCTGAATCCTAAAGAGAGAATGGAAATAAGGTGAGCCAAATCACTTCATCTGAAACTCCAGGCTGCCTTTGTGTGCCACATATCATCAAAAATTTCTTCAAATGAGAATGAGGATTTTCAAGTGGACTACCTCCAAATTGTGAATTCTGAACCATTTGAATGAGACCAGTCTTTAACTCAAATTGATTAGCTCCAATAATAGGTCTGTTATCTCTTACATCTGCACATCTAGGAAAAGTATAATCTAACATGGATATTCTCTGAGGATCATTTTGATTAACAACTTCATTCTGCCTATTTTGCTCATTTCCTCCATTATCTCCACCAATGGCTCTATTTTGATTCTCCATATTTTTAATTGTCTCCTCTTGCTCAAATCTTTGTTGTTCTTCTTTTTTCGCTTCCTTTCTTCTCTTGTATTCCTTTTTGTTGGCTCGACAGAATTTTTCAATTTCAGGGTTGAACAACAATTCAGTATCACTTGTGCTTTTCGATCGTCTCATAAACAAGAAAAGTACCTGAAAAACACAAGGAACAACAATGAAAATAAAGGAAAATAAAAATTCTAATCAGCTTAAAACAATTAAAATCCAACTTAAAAACAAATAATTCCCCGGCAACGGCGCCAAAAACTTGATGTGCTTCCGCAAGTGCACAGGTCACAGTAGTATAGTTTTAAAAATAATATCATTCCCACAAGGAATTGTGCTTAAATTGGAAATAAAAGGATAAGGTAATTAGAATGGTAAAATTTAAAGATATAAAATGAAATTTAAAATTTAAGATTGGTATTTGAGGAATTTAAGCTAAATCAAACAATTAACTAAATTAATTAAACTAGATTATCAAGACTTAAATTGAAATTGCTATTTATGAATTTTGGAGGAATTAAATCTAAATTCAATAAAAATTAAAGTGGTTATAGAGATTGGATGTTCCATATTGTTTGCATGTGGTTTATCCCCAATTTAGCCAAACACATGAGAATTTCAATTTTGAGGGAAATCAATTCTTAGTTCTTTGAAACCTCTTTCAAGCATTTCAAAATTGGTAGTCATTAAATCAAACCCTATTTTCACGGTATTTCAAACCTAACAAAAACCCAATTAAAGCTCTATTTGATTTTGGAAAGTCCCTTTAATCCTTTTAGCTTATATCTAACACCAAGAAAACTAAGTTTATTGCAAGATTATCTATCCCAAACATTCACTTTTCAGTCCATCTGTCAAGGATTAAAACTTAACTTAATGGGGGCCCATTCATCAAGCAAGGCAACAAGCTCACAAGCAATAAATCAAAATGCAACAAATCTCATTTAAATGACTAAATCAATTCAAAACCATAATGCAAAACAATATTTACAAACCCATCTCTAGAATCTCAAATATCTACTCACAAATCGTGGTTTTAAGACAAACCCAAGTATAGAAATGAAGAAATAATGAAAATCTAAGCTAAGGAATAGAAAAACCCAGTAAAATGGTGAAGGACCAGCTACTGGAGAGTTACAGAAAATGGCCTCTGCTGCTGCTGCAAAATGGTTCTCGTGCTCCTCTTCCTTTCCTTCTTTCTTGCCAAAAAATCTCTCTATCTTTCTCCTTATGGAAAGAAATAGATAAAAGAGCTTTTATATGGTTCAGAGATCTGCCCTAGAATGGGTAAAAAGGTGGAAGATTCTAGAGAAAGTGAGGTATTAAATCAGAGGAACAAAAATGCCACGTCAGCCATTTTCAGTAAAAATGACACAAGATGAATCGATTGTGTCGCGGGTTGTGTCGCCGGTTGTGAAACCTGCTGCCTGAGAAAAACTGCATATCTGACAATCGACACAACCTATGACACAAGCTGTGTTGTAGGTTGTGTCACTTTCGGCCTTTTTAATCTCTACTTCAAAATTTTGCAATTCAACTTTAATTTCTTCCAAATGGCTGCTCTGATCAAAATACACCAAATTTCTCCAAATTTAACCTACAAAACAAATAAATTCCATAAATTAAACTAGGAAGTATAAAAAGGCAAAATTGACTAAATATATGCTAATATCTATAGTAATAGCTATGAACAAGGGTAAATTATGTGTAAAAATTATATCTAAATGATGATATAAAATGCATGCATCAATAGTGCTCTTCTATGTAATAGAAAGATATAAAACTATTATTGAAATTCTCATTTACAATCTAAAGTTTTTAAAATGAGTGGTTCCTTAACATGGTATTAGAGTCTCTTAAATTAAAAGGTTCAGAGTTTGAATTCGATCACTCTATTTATTAATTAAATATTTTACTATAAAATAAAATAAATAGACTTATATTTATTCACGCTTCAAACCTAACTGACTTTCACATACGGAGTATAATAAAAAAATATTAAACTATTCTTAAAATCCTCATCCACAAACTTATTATTTTACAGTGAGTGGTTCCTTGATACCATAAACAATAATTTATGGGTCACTTCGCTATACATAGGGGAGTGCGTTCTAGAAAATGTAAAAATATTTTCTTATAATGCATCACTTAAATAAAAAATTTTGGCAAGAGCTATGCAAAAATCCTTTAAAAGAGTGAACATGTTGACCAAAAAATATTATAAAGAATGAATTATTTAAAAAAAAAAAAAACTGTTCCAATGACCGGGAATAATGCTATCGTTGTAGTATATTCGGCATGAAAACAATAATAAAAAAAAGCCTAATATTTTTTAAAATTAAATTCAGTCGGTTACTCAATTGAAATGAAATAATTAGTTCAAGTGGACTTGATGGAAACAATAAAAAAAGACCTAGAGTTATTCATGGAAGTGGACTCGATGAGTGGTTTAAATTTTATTTAATTCAATCAAAATATGAACGGATTCATTTTAAATTGAGACATATTAATAATTTGATTAATTATTCATTTATAATTTTATTTTAATTTAAATCATTTTAAATGATACTATAAAATATTATTATATATATATTTTTTATAAAAATAATACTTAATTGTTAGAATTTTTAGACAGAGGGAATAATTCATTACATAAGAAAGAATTCATTGGCCTCCTAACTGTAATCTACAGAGGGCTTATTACTGATAGGAATTTTTTTCTTTTTTTAATTTTTGTTGGGCGGACCTTTTGTGTTCGTCAAGCCTTTAGCCAATATTTACTTGTTGATTGTGGTCAATTTTGGCACCTAAGTGCTCGAGAACACAAAGGAGGACTTATCGATTAAATATCCAAAATAAGATTAAACTTCTTGAGTTGTTAGAAATTTAGAAAATATGGAGCCGTTATATATGAAATTTTTATTTAGATAAGGGGTGAATATATAAAATATTTATCACTTTAGTTAAAAATTGCATATATAAAAAATATAATTTAAGAGTTTGAGTTATATGTATATATTAATGCATCCCACATTAATTTTACAGAGAGATCTTGAGTGTTATATATATAATTTTACAGTAGTGTCTTACAGAGCTCTGACCAGATCTGCCACCGTCCATTGTCACCTCACCAGTCATTTTGTATTTTGGTAAGGCCCATGTATAGACTAGTATTTTGGTTCATTGTGTAAAAACATGATGTAATTACTAGTTTGTGATGTAATAAAAATTGTAAGTTTATATTTTGGATTGTATTTAAAGTTATGAATTTCTGCATATGAATGTCTATATGAATGAATGAAATAAATGAATGAACTTGAGATTGTGTAAGCAGAAATGAGATAATATGACATGTAGAATTATGAAACATGGTATTATTTTAATAGATAACTTGTGGAAACCGCCAGATGCCAATTAAACAGAGGGGTTTCTGTCCCGGCATCCACAGAAATAAATTGTGATATATAAAAAAAAAATTTCACACATTTTCTATAAGTTTAAAATTAACAATGAACAGGACAACATAAAATAGGGTGCTCCGGCACTAAATGTGGCACTCCTCGCTCGGCTACACTGTAGATGGGTAAGGGGCGTCACAGTGCTAGTATATATGTGCTTTTCATTATTGTCATTCAAATTAAAGAAAATCCACTCAAAGTAATTAAAGAAAATGAGTTTGGGAGTAGTATTTTTAGGGACAATCATCAAGAGAAGATACAAGATACAAACTTAAAATATCAAAGTGGTCCCTTCATTCTATGCACTTTATAAAATTTGCTAGCACTTGAAAATTCTCATTTTGTATTTCTCTCCTCTCTAAAAAAAAAAGGATAAAGAAAATGAAAAAAAAAAAGAGAAAATAGTGTACCTTATGTCTTCAAGGTTGAACATTATTCTCATGCTTTGAATCCTTTTTACCCCTTTTCTTCTTAGCCTCATTTTAAACCCCTTAACCCCATTACATCTCTAAAAAGGCCTTTGATCTCTTGATAGTACTTGCTACATTAGTGGAAATAGGGATAGAAAGTTTGCCTATGGGATTAGAACTTATTCATACGTTAATCAAATTCTGCCATTCCATATAGAAGTACTTTGGTTATTGATTGTTTTAGAGTTCTTTTTGAGCACGACTTTCTCTTATAATTAGTTGGTTTGGGATTTTGAATGATAATTGACTTGATGGCTAAGCGGTGAAAGCTCGGAAAAGCATTAGATTATTTGCATTTTGAAGGCTGGTTTTATGTATTGTTGGTATGGCTAGGGGTTTGTTAAGTTGCTCTAATAGATGATTTTCATAACTCCTTGAACAAGACACCCCAAAAATTGTATTATATTTTAAAGTTTGCTTGAGGACAAGTAAAGATTTGAGTTTGGAGTATTTGATACATGCATTTTATATAGTCATTTAGGTTAAATTTCATAGTCATTTTATTGATTTGTTAGTCGTTTTTAGTTAATTTATTAGTTATTTAGTTACTTTTTCATAATTATAAATTTTTAAACTAATTTATAGTTTTGCTTTTGTTTTGTAGATAAAATGGTGTTTTTGGGGGACTAAAGAGTAATTGTGCAAGTGAAGAGTAGTTTCTAGGTCCAAAAGTATCAAAATAAAGCTTGAAAATTGAAGAATATGAGAATTGCTAAAATGTACACAACTTACTGCATAGCCTGTGCAGCTTTTGTACAAAAATCATAAGTAATTTTGGGCCTGCCAAAATCTGCACAAGGGATTGTACAGCTTGTACAGGTTTCCTGTGCAGCTTCACTAGAAAAATCTTGCACCTACCAAAACTTGCACAATATACTGCATAGCTTATGCACTTTAACACCAACCTTATGCATCTTCATGAAGGAATTTTCAAACTGCCGAAACTCACACAACATGCTACATAGCTTGTGTAGGTTCCCTATGCACCTTCACGGAGAACATCTAAAATTGTCGAAACTTGCACAACATGCTACACTGTCTGTGTAGCTTGGTTGTGCACCTTCACAAAAGACCTTCAAACATATTGAAACCTGCACAGGCAACCCGCATAGCCTGTGCACATTCACAGGAATCCTCTAAAGGCTACCAAATGCGCACAAGATCCTACATAACCACTTGTACAACCTGTGCACATCTTCTTTAATTAGTTCGAAAAGAGATTTTCTCACGTGAACTATGATCTCACACACTCCATTTTTAGGGCTTTTGTCAGAGAATATAAATAGGACTCTTTTCTCTTTTTTACTGCAAGAAGAAAAACAAAGAAAGGGGAGAAAAATGAGAGCAGCAACCGACACTTCCATTTTTGGACTAGAATCCAACATCTACTTCTCTTCTTCCCATTTTTCTATACTCCATCTATCGAGTTTTTGCAGTTTTATTTTATTTGCATGATTTATTTTCTCTTTTACTTGGAATTTCTTGTACTAAACATGGATAGTGAGTAGTGTTCCTAAGATTCTGGAGTTGAGTATATAATATTTAAGATATTTTATGGATTTAAGTTGATTTATTAAGATTCTATGGTTAATATAAGGTTTTATCCATTTCTTATATGCCTAATGACATGCTTAGTGTAGGATTCCATTAAGTATTATTCTTAATCATTGATTGAAGCACCGAAAGGAGAAAATTCAGTGATAGATAATTAAGAAATTAGACTTAATTAACTTAGATATAAAAATAGACTAAGAATTAAGAGGATTAATAGATTGATTAAAGAACTTAATGGGTCTTAGTTAATTTCAACTCCTTGAAAGTAGGATTGAGTTGATTAATATACTCTTTGTCTCACTTGAAAGAATATTTGAAGAATTTAAGAATTAATCTCTTTAAAACCTATAATTTATATATGTTTGGATAACCAATTTGAAATCCCAAAATAGCTTAAATATGAAACCCAAAACTCCGTAATCATCATTTTTATTATTGTTAATTGTTAATTGATTTTTATTGCCTATTATTTTGATTTTTGCCATATTTTATTTTGCTGCATTTATTTTTTGCAATTTAGTGACACTTGACAATCAATTAATTTCTTTGTTAAATTTGCATATATACATTTTACATCTTCGATTTCTTCATTTAATTACTTGTAGTCCAAATTTAGTTTATATTAGTAAACTTTTATATCAAAAATTCAATCATTAATATAACTCTTCAAGGAAACATATCTTTATCTATATTACTTGAACGACCCATGTACTTGCAGTTGGGTCACATCATAAATATATTTTTATTTTTTTTAAAAAAGAAATCTATAATATAGAGCCAATAAGAAAAAAAAAATAAATCTATATATATGAGATGTCAAGAGTAATTTTTATTTTAATGGAAATTTTAAGCAGACAAATAAAAATTGATAAATTAGATAATGAAAGATATCCTTTTAGTTCAAAATTCGAGTACATATTCAAAATAAGATTAAACTTCTCGAGTTATTAGAAATTTGGAAAATATGGAGCCGTTATAAAAACTTATTAATATTTATATGTCATTTTAAAAAATTTACAATGAAAATTGTTAAGAGATGGTTATTTATAACTGTGTTATTATTTAGTCAATAAATTTTTTTAAACCAAAAAATAAATACTACGAATATTAATATCTTTAAAAAAAAATATAAATAAACTTTTTGGAAGTTGATTGCAAAGGAAGACGATCTATTACACATTTCAATATTTTAAGCAGTTAGTACCACATAGATACAGGAGCATTATTGCTTAGGCTCCTAAGAGATTTATGAATAGTTATATAGGTACATAATCCAAATGAGCATTAGTGTGAACAGTAACTATAATTTTAATTCTTTTTTGTTTTTATAAAAAATAAAATATCTAAGAAATATATTTATATTAATAAAATGTTCATTATATCAAAATTTACAATGAATTTTATGAAATCTTATCTTATGGTACTCTTCCATGTAATAGAGAGATATAAAATATTTTTGAAACTCTCATCTACAATCTAAAATTTTTTGTGAGAAGATTAGAGTGTAGAAGGTAGTTGAGAAAAAAAAGTAAAAATCACACTTCTAACGTATGGAGTAGTCATACATGTGTTAATCACAACACGTTCATAATTGAGACACAGTAGAGTGCGTTCTAGAAAAAGTAAAAATATTTTCTTATAATACAATACTTAATGTGCAAAAATCCTTTAAAGGTGTGAACATATTGACAAAAAAAATTATAAAGAATGAATTATTAAAAAAAAGAAAACTGTTTCGATGACCAGGAATAATGGTGTCGTTTTGGTGTATATATAATATTCAGCATGAAAACAATAATAAAAAAAGCCTAATATTTTTTAAAATTAAACTCAGTCGGTTACTCAATTGAAATGAATTAATTAGTTCAAGTGGACTCGATGGAAACAATAAAAAAAGACCTAAAGTTATTCATGGAAGTGCTTTAAATTTTATTTAATTCAATAAAAATACGAACTGATTAATTTTAAATTGAGACGTATTAATAGTTCGATTAATTATTAGTTTATAGTTTTATTTGAATTTAAATTATTTTAAATAATACTATAAAATATTATTATAATATTTTTTTTATAAAAATAATACTTAATTTTTAGAGGGAGGGAGTAATTCACTGCAGAAGAAAGAATTTATTGGATTCATAATTGTAATTTTTTTTTTATCATTAAGAGGTGTATTTCAGCTATTAGCCAATTAAATTAATTATCTTTTAGCTCTGTAATATTTTGAAAATCATGACAGTCAAATAGCAAGTTGTAAAATTTCGAGTCAAACGATACGCTTGTAGCTCTTAAGTTTACATTTGATATCTCTTCTAAGCCTACCTCATCATCTACAGAGGACTTATTACTGCTAGAAATTTTGTTGTGGCAGACCTTTTGCATTCATCAAACCTTTAGCTAATACTTAAACTTTGTTTGGTATTGAATTTCAGAGCTTGAAACTAATTTTCTAAATAAAAATATTATTTTAGATATTACTGAAAAAATAATTTAAAAAAAATTATTTATTATTTTAATATTTTTATAATTAAAATTAATTAAATTTAATTTTTAATTATTTTTAATATTATTTAATTAATATATTTAAAAAAATAATTTTTTCAACAATAGTTCAATGCCAAAACTAAACAAACCCTTACTCGTTGATAGTGGTCAATGTTGGCACAACGGTGCTTGTGAACACAAAAGAGCACTCATTGAAATCGTTTCTTTATGAACTCAGCTGGGAATTATTAATTTTATAGTGTTCGATGCATCGACAGTTGACAAACAATACAAAAAGACCTTTTTTCTTTTTTTTTAAATAAGTTCAGGTTATTAATAGGTAAACAGTTGTCATTAAAACAATAAAAAAAGACCAAACATTTTTTAAAATAAATTCAGTCAATTAAAATGAATTAAAAATTATAATTAAAATAATAAATTCTATTTAATTTTTCTTTTAATATACCATCCACTTATTGTCATAATTCGATTTTTGAGTTGGATCGACACTAAGACTCGAGTCAACATAATAAATCTAGCTAACTTTAAACTATGCATAAACTCATTTGGATTGCTCAATTTCAAGAAAAAAATGATAGAATCCGATTATAAATTAAACTATTCAACAGAAAATATTAACTCATCTAACCTGTAATACATAATATGAAAAATTTAAGGAGCTCAGCTCAGCTTTGCTATGCTAAAAAAAGATAAATCAATATTTGGAAGCTCAGTTCACTCCATTAACAGTAATACATATTACATCCATCTATGCAATCTTACATAAATAGTTTTTCAACTCCAGAATTTAAGTTATTATAACTCTATATAGAAAAATACGAAAAAAGAAGTAAACATTTTATAAGTTGATTGTAAAGGAAGATGATCTATTACATATTTCAATATTTTAAGCAGTTAGTACCACATAAATACAGGAGCATCATTGCTTAGGCTCCTAAGAGATTTATGAATAGTTGTATAGGCACATAATCCAAATGAGTATTTGTCTGAACAGTAACTATAATTTTAATTTTTTTTATTTTTATAAAAAAATAAAAATAATCTTAGAAATATATTTATATTAATAAAATATTCATTATATCAAAATTCACATAAATCTTATCTCACGGTGCTCTTTCATGTAACATAGAGATATAAAATTATTCTTGAAACTCTCATCTATAATCTGAAGATTTTAAAATGAGTGGTTCCTTAACATGGTATTAGAGTCTCTTAAATTAAAAGATTTAGAGTTCGAATTCAATCACTATATTTATTAATTAAATATTTTAATATAAAGTAAAGTAGACTTATATTGATTCACGTTTCAAATCTAGTAGGCTTTCGCGTGTGAGAGTATAATAGAAAAATATTAAATTATTCTTAAAATCCTAAACTACAAACTTATTCTTTTACAATGAGCGGTTCCTTTATACCATAAACAGTAACTTATGGATCACTTTGCTATACATAGTGGAGTTGTAGAAAATGTAAAAATATTTTCTTATAATGCAATACTTAAATAAACAATTTTGGCAAGAGCTATGCAAAAATCCTTAAAAAAAGAGTGAACATGTTGGCCAAAAAATATTATAAAGAATGAATTATTTAAAAAAAAAAAAACTGTTCCAATGACCAGGAATAATGCTATCGTTTTAGTATATTCGGCATGAAAACAATAATAAAAAAAAAAGCCTAATATTTTTTAAAATTAAATCAATTGAAATGAAATAATTAGTTCAAGTGGACTTGACGGAAACAATAAAAAAAGACCTAAAGTTATTCATGGAAGTGGACTCGATGAGTGGTTAAAATTTTATTTAATTCAATCAAAATACGAACTGATTCATTTTATTAATACTTTGATTAATTATTCATTTATAATTTTATTTTAATTTAAATATTTTTAAATGATACCATAAAATATTTTATATATATATATATATATATATATATATATTATAAAAATAATACTTAATTTTTAGACAGGGAATAATTCATTACAGAAGAAAGAATTCATTGGCCTCCTAACTGTACTCTACAGAGGGCTTATTACTGATAGGAATTTTTTTCTTTTTTTAATTTTTGTTGGGCGGACCTTTTGTGTTCGTCAAGCCTTTAGCCAATATTTACTTGTTGATTGTGGTCAATTTTGGCACCTAAGTGCTCGAGAACACAAAGGAGGACTTATCGATTAAATATCCAAAATAAGATTAAACTTCTTGAGTTGTTAGAAATTTAGAAAATATGGAGCCGTTATATATGATATTTTTATTTAGATAAGGGGTGAATGTATAAAATATTTATCAATTTAGTAAAAATTGCATATATAAAAAATATAATTTAAGAGTTTGAGTTATATGTATATATTAATGCATCCCACATTAACTTTACAAAGAGATCTTGAGTGTTATATATAATATTTATAAATAAGGAAAAAAATGCACAAAAAATTTAAAATTTTCAAAAGTTTGCAGTGTAAGGTTGGAATTAGAAATTCAAGTTCTGAAGGGTAAAAAAATATTAAAAAGAAACTAAATAAAGTAATTATGATAAAAATATAAGATTAAAATAAAAATATAAATTATTAACAAAATAAATTTTAATATAAAAACGTGAATGAATAAACTAAAATTTAAATATAAAATTTTAATTTAAAAATTTTATGAGGATATCATATATAACGGCTCCATATCTAAATAAACTAAAATTTAAATATAAACTAAAATTTTATGGATAAACTAAAATTTAAATATAAAATTTAAATATTTTATACATTCACCCCTTATCTAAATAAAAATATCATATATAACGGCTCCATATTTTCTAAATTTCTAACAACTCAAGAAGTTTAATCTTATTTTGGATATTTAATCGATAAGTCCTCCTTTGTGTTCTCGAGCACTTAGGTGCCAAAATTGACCACAATCAACAAGTAAATATTGGCTAAAGGCTTGACGAACACAAAAGGTCCGCCCAACAAAAATTAAAAAAAGAAAAAAATTCCTATCAGTAATAAGCCCTCTGTAGAGTACAGTTAGGAGGCCAATGAATTCTTTCTTCTGTAATGAATTATTCCCTGTCTAAAAATTAAGTATTATTTTTATAATATATATATATATATATATATATATATATATATATATATATATATATATATATATAAAATATTTTATAGTATCATTTAAAAATATTTAAATTAAAATAAAATTATAAATGAATAATTAATCAAAGTATTAATAAAATGAATCAGTTCGTATTTTGATTGAATTAAATAAAATTTTAACCACTCATCGAGTCCACTTCCATGAATAACTTTAGGTCTTTTTTTATTGTTTCCGTCAAGTCCACTTGAACTAATTATTTCATTTCAATTGATTTAATTTTAAAAAATATTAGGCTTTTTTTTTTTATTATTGTTTTCATGCCGAATATACTAAAACGATAGCATTATTCCTGGTCATTGGAACAGTTTTTTTTTTTTTTAAATAATTCATTCTTTATAATATTTTTTGGCCAACATGTTCACTCTTTTTTTAAGGATTTTTGCATAGCTCTTGCCAAAATTGTTTATTTAAGTATTGCATTATAAGAAAATATTTTTACATTTTCTACAACTCCACTATGTATAGCAAAGTGATCCATAAGTTACTGTTTATGGTATAAAGGAACCGCTCATTGTAAAAGAATAAGTTTGTAGTTTAGGATTTTAAGAATAATTTAATATTTTTCTATTATACTCTCACACGCGAAAGCCTACTAGATTTGAAACGTGAATCAATATAAGTCTATTTTACTTTATATTAAAATATTTAATTAATAAATATAGTGATTGAATTCGAACTCTAAATCTTTTAATTTAAGAGACTCTAATACCATGTTAAGGAACCACTCATTTTAAAATCTTCAGATTATAGATGAGAGTTTCAAGAATAATTTTATATCTCTATGTTACATGAAAGAGCACCGTGAGATAAGATTTATGTGAATTTTGATATAATGAATATTTTATTAATATAAATATATTTCTAAGATTATTTTTATTTTTTTATAAAAATAAAAAAAATTAAAATTATAGTTACTGTTCAGACAAATACTCATTTGGATTATGTGCCTATACAACTATTCATAAATCTCTTAGGAGCCTAAGCAATGATGCTCCTGTATTTATGTGGTACTAACTGCTTAAAATATTGAAATATGTAATAGATCATCTTCCTTTACAATCAACTTATAAAATGTTTACTTCTTTTTTCGTATTTTTCTATATAGAGTTATAATAACTTAAATTCTGGAGTTGAAAAACTATTTATGTAAGATTGCATAGATGGATGTAATATGTATTACTGTTAATGGAGTGAACTGAGCTTCCAAATATTGATTTATCTTTTTTTAGCATAGCAAAGCTGAGCTGAGCTCCTTAAATTTTTCATATTATGTATTACAGGTTAGATGAGTTAATATTTTCTGTTGAATAGTTTAATTTATAATCGGATTCTATCATTTTTTTCTTGAAATTGAGCAATCCAAATGAGTTTATGCATAGTTTAAAGTTAGCTAGATTTATTATGTTGACTCGAGTCTTAGTGTCGATCCAACTCAAAAATCGAATTATGACAATAAGTGGATGGTATATTAAAAGAAAAATTAAATAGAATTTATTATTTTAATTATAATTTTTAGTTCATTTTAATTGACTGAATTTATTTTAAAAAATATTTGGTCTTTTTTTATTGTTTTAATGACAACTGTTTACCTATTAATAACCTGAACTTATTTAAAAAAAAAAGAAAGAAGGTCTTTTTGTATTGTTTGTCAACTGTCGATGCATCGAACACTATAAAATTAATAATTCCCAGCTGAGTTCATAAAGAAACCATTGCAATGAGTGCTCTTTTGTGTTCACAAGCACTCTTGTGCCAACATTGACCACAATCAACGAGTAAGGGTTTCTTTAGTATTGGCATTGAAACTATTGTTGAAAAAAATTATTTTTTTAAATATATTAATTAAATAATATTAAAAAATAATTAAAAATTAAATTTAATTAATTTAGTTATAAAAATATTAAAATAATAAAATAATTTTTTTTAAATTATTTTTTTCAGTAATATCTAAATAATATTTTTATTTAAAAAAATTCAATACCAAACAAAGTTTAAGTATTAGCTAAAGGTTTGATGAATGCAAAAGGTCCGTCAAAAAAAAATTTCTAGCAGTAATAAGCCTTCTGTAGATGATGAGGTAGACTTAGAAGAAATCTCATATGTAAACTTAAGAGTTACAAGCATATCATTTGACTTAAAATTTTATAACTTGTTATTTGACTGTCATAATTTTCAAAATATTACAGGGCTAAAAATTAATTAATTTAATTAACTAATAGCTGAAATGCACCTCTTAATGATAAAAAAAAATTACAATTATGAATCCAATAAATACTTTTTTCCACAGTAAATTACTCTCTCCGTCTAAAAATCAAGTATTATTTTTTATAAAAAAAATATTATAATAATATTTTATAGTATTATTTAAAATAATTTAAATTCAAATAAAATTATAAAGTAATAATTAATCGAACTATTAATACGTCTCAATTTAAAATTAATCAGTTCGTATTTTGATTGAATTAAATAAAATTTAAAGCACTCATCGAGTCGGCTTCCATGAATAACTTTAGGTCTTTTTTTATTGTTTCCGTCCAGTCCACTTGAACCAATTAATTCATTTCAATTGAGTAACCGACTGAGTTTAATTTTAAAAAATATTAGGCTTTTTTTTATTATTGTTTTCATGCTGAATATTATATATACACCAAAACGACACCATTATTCCTGGTCATCGAAACAGTCTTTTTTTTTTAATAATTAATTCTTTATAATTTTTTTGTCAATATGTTCACACCTTTAAAGGATTTTTGCACATTAAGTATTGTATTATAAGAAAATACTTTTACTTTTTCTAGAAAGCAATCCACTGTGTCTTAATTATGAATGTACTGTAATTGACACGTGTTTACCGCTCTCTACATTAGAAGTGTGGTATTTACTTTCTTTCTCAACTACCTTCTACACTCTAATCTTCTCACAAAAAATTTTAGATTGTTGACGAGAGTTTCAAGAATAATTTGTATCTCTATTGCATGAAAGAGTACCATAAGATAAGATTTCATAAAATTCATTGTAAATTTTGATATAATGAACATTTTATTAATATAAATATATTTCTTAGATTATTTTATTTTTTATAAAAACAAAAACAAATTAAAATTATAGTTACTGTTCACACTAATGCTCATTTGGATTATGTAACTATACAACTATTCATAAATCTCTTAGGAGCCTAAGCAATAAAGCTCCTGTATCTATGTGTTACTAACTGCTTAAAATATTGAAATGTGTAATAGATCGTCTTCCTTTGCAATCAATTTCGAAAAAGTTTATTTCTTTTTTTTTTTCAAGATATTAATAGTAGTAGTATTTATTTTTTGGTTTAAAAAAATTTATTGACTAAATAATAACACAATTATAAATAACCATCTCTTAACAATTTTCATTGTTAATTTTTTAAAATGACATATAAATATTAACAAGTTTTTATAACGGCTCCATATTTTCCAAATTTCTAACAACTCGAGAAGTTTAATCTTATTTTGAATATGTACTCGAATTTTGAACTAAAAGGATATCATTCATTATCTAATTTATCAATTTTTATTTGTCTGCTTAAAATTTCCATTAAAATAAAAATTACTCTTGACATCGCATAAAGATAGATTTATTTTCTTTTTCTTATTGGCTCTATATTATAGAATTCTTTTTTTAAAAAAATAAAAATATATTTATAATTTGACCCAACTGCAAGTACATGGATCGTTCAAGTAATATAGATAAAGATATGTTTCCTTGAAGAGTTATATTAATGATTGAATTTTTGATATAAAAGTTTACTAATATAAACTAAATTTGGACTGCAAGTAATTAAATGAAGAAATCGCAGATGTAAAATGTATATATGCAAATTTAACAAAGAAATTAATTGAATGTCAAGTGTCACTAAATTGCAAAAAATAAATGCAGCAAAATAAAATATGGCAAAAATCAAAATAATAGGCAATCAAAATCAATTAACAATTAACAATAATAAAAATGATGATTACGGAGTTTTGGGTTTCATATTTAAGCTATTTTGGGATTTCAAATTGGTTATCCAAACATATATAAATTATAGGTTTTAAGGAGATTAATTCTTAAATTCTTCAAATATTCTTTCAAGTGAGGCAAAGAGTACATTAATCAACTCAATTCTATTTTCGTGGAGTTGAAATTAACTAAGACCCATTAAGTTCTTTAATCAATCTATTAATCCTCCTAATTCTTAGTCTATTTTTATATCTAAGTTAATTAAGTCTAATTTCTTAATTATCTATCACTAGATTTTCTCCTTTCGGTGCTTCAATCAATGATTAAGAACAATACTTAATGAGATCCTACACTAAGCATGTCATTAGGCATACAAGAAATGGATAAAACCTTATATTAACCATAGAATCTTAATAAATCAACTTAAATCCATAAAATACCTTAAATATTACGTACTCAACTCTAGAATCTTAGGAACACTACTCACTATTCATGTTTAGTACAAGAAATTCTAAGTAAAAGAGAAAATAAATCATGCAAATAAAATAAAACTGCAAAAACTCGATAGATGAAGTATAGAAAAATGGGAAGAAGAGAAGTAGATGTTGGATTCTAGTCCAAAAATGGAAGTGTCGGTTGTTGCTCTCATTTTTCTCCCCTTTCTTTGTTTTTCTTCTTGCAGTAAAAATGAGAAAAGAGTCCTATTTATATTCTCTGACAAAAGCCCTAAAAATGGAGTGTGTGAGATCATAGTTCACGTGAGAAAATCTCTTTTCGAACCAATTAAAGAAGATGTGCACAGGTTGTACAAGTGGTTATGTAGGATCTTGTGCGCATTTGGTAGCCTTTAGAGGATTCCTGTGAATGTGCACAGGCTGTGCAGGTTGCCTGTGCAGGTTTCAATATGTTTGGAGGTCTTTTGTGAAGGTGCACAACCAAGCTACACAGACAATGCAGCATGTTGTGCAAGTTTCGACAATTTTAGATGTTCTTCGTGAAGGTGCATAGGGAACCTACACAAGCTATGTAGCATGTTGTGTAAGTTTCGGCAGTTTGAAAATTCCTTCGTGAAGATGCATAAGTTAGGTGTTAAAGTGCATAAGCTATGTAGTATATTGTGCAAGTTTTGGTAGGTGCAAGATTTCTTTAGTGAAGCTGCACAGGAAACCTGTATAAGCTGTGCAATCCCTTGTGCAAATTTTGGCAGGCCCAAAATTACTTATGATTTTTGTACAAAAGCTGCACAAGCTGTGCAGCAAATTGTGTACATTTTAGCAATTCTCATATTCTTCAATTTTCAAGCTTTATTTTGATACTTTTGGACCTAGAAACTACTCTTCACTTGCACAATTACTCTTTAGTCCCTCAAAAACACCATTTTATCTACAAAACAAAAGCAAAACTATAAATTAGTTTAAAAATTTATAATTATGAAAAAGTAACTAAATAACTAATAAATTAACTAAAAATGACTAACAAATCAATAAAATGACTATGAAATTTAACCTAAATGACTATATAAAATGCATGTATCAAATACTCCAACTCAAATCTTTACTTGTCCTCAAGCAAACTTTAAAATATAATACAATTTTTGGGGTGTCTTGTTCAAGGAGTTATGAAAATCATCTATTAGAGCAACTTAACAAACGTCTAGCCATACCAACAATACATAAAAGCAGCCTTCAAAATGCAAAGAATCTAATGCTTTTCCGAGCTTTCATCGCTTAGCCATCAAGTCAATTATCATTCAAAATCCCAAACCAACTAATTATAAGAGAAAGTCGTGCTCAAAAAGAACTCTAAAACAATCAATAACCAAAGTGCTTCTATATGGAATGGCAGAATTTGATTAACGTATGAATAAGTTCTAATCCCATAGGCAAACTTTTTATCCTTATCTCCACTAATGTAGCAAGTACTATCGAGAGATCAAAGGCCTATTTAGAGCTGTAATGGGGCTAAGGGGTTTAAAATGAGGCTAAGAAGAAAAGGGGTAAAAAGGATTCAAAGCATGAGAATAATGTTCAACCTTGAAGACATAAGGTGCACTGTTTTCTCTTTTTTTTTTTTTTTTCATTTTCTTTAACCTTTTTTTTAGAGAGGAGAGAAATACACAATGAGAATTTTCAAGTGCTAGCAAATTTTATAAAGTGCATAGAATGAAGGGACCACTTTGATACTTTAAGTTTGTATCTTGTATCTTCTCTTGATGATTGTCCCTAAAAATACCACTCCCAAACTCATTTTCTTTAATTACTTTGAGTGGATTTTCTTTAATTTGAATGACAACAATGAAAAGCACATATATACTAGCACTGTGACGCCCCTTACCCATCTACAGTGTAGTCGAGCGAGGAGTGCCACATTTAGTGCCGGAGCACCCTATTTTATGTTGTCCTGTTCATTGTTAATTTTAAACTTATAGAAAATGTGTGAAATTTTTTTTTGTTATATATCACAATTTATTTCTGTGGATACCCGAACAGAAACCCCTTTGTTTAATTGGCATCTGGCGGTTTCCACAAGTTATCTATTAAAATAATACCATGTTTCATAATTCTACATGTCATATTATCTCATTGCTGCTCACACAATCTCAAGTTCATTCATTTATTTCATTCATTCATATAGACATTCATATGCAGAAATTCATAACTTTAAATACAATCTAAAATACAAACTTACAATTTTTATTACATCACAAACTAGTAATTACATCATGTTTATACACAGTGAACCAAAATACTAGTCTATACATGAGCCCTACCAAAATACAAAATGACTGGTGAGGTGACTCTGAACGGTGGCAGATCTGGTCATAGCTCTGTTAGACGCTACTGTAAAATTATATATATAACACTCAAGATCTCTCTGTAAAGTTAATGTGGGACGCATTAATATATACATATAACTCAAAACTCTTAAATTATATTTTTTATATATGCAATTTTTACTAAATTGATAAATATTTTATATATTCACCCCTTATCTAAATAAAAATTTCATATATAACGGCTCCATATTTTCTAAATTTCTAACAACTCAAGAAGTTTAATCTTATTTTGGATATTTAATCGATAAGTCCTCCTTTGTGTTCTCGAGCACTTAGGTGCCAAAATTGACCACAATCAACAAGTAAATATTGGCTAAAGGCCTGATGAACACAAAAGGTCCGCCCAACAAAAATTTAAAAAAAAAAAAATCCTATCAGTATTAAGCCCTTTGTAGATTACAGTTACGAGACCAATAATTTATTCACCTGGTGATTAATAATGAAATAGATTTAAGAGAAATCTCAGATTCAAGTTTAGAGACTGTAAATATATTATTTAATCTAAGGTCTTATAGCTTATTATTTGATTCATATAATTTTTAGACTGTTACAAAAGCTTAAGAGTAATTAATCTAATTAATTAACAGTTGAAATACACCTCTTAATAACAGAAAAAAAAATTACAGTTATGAGGTTAACGAATTCTTCCTTCTATAATGAATTATTCCCTCTGTCTAAAAATTAAGTATTATTTTTATAAAAAAATATTAATAGTAATATTTTACAATATCATTTAAAATAATTTAAAATCAAATAAAATTATAAATTGATAATTAATCGAAGTATTAATACGTCTCGATTTAAAATGAATCAGTTCGTATTTTGATTGAATTAAATAAAATTTAAACCACTCACCGAGTCCACTTGCATGAATAACTTTAGGTCTTTTTTTGTTGTTTCCATCAAGTCCACTTGAACTAATTAATTCATTTCAATTGAGTAACCGACCGAATTTAATTTTAAAAATATCATGCTTTTTTTAAAGTAATTTTTTTAATAATTCATTCTTTATAATTTTTTTTTTTGGTCAATATGTTCACTCTTTCAAAGGATTTTTGCATAACTCTTGCCAAAATTTTTTATTTAAGTATTGCATTATAAGAAAATATTTTTACATTTTCTAGAACGCACTCCACCATGTATAGTAAAGTGATCCCTAAATTACTGTTTATGGTACCAAGGAACCACTCATTGTAAAAGAATAAGTTTGTAGTCGACAATTTTAAGAATAGTTTTATATTTCTCTATTACATTTTTACACGTGAAAGCTCAATAGGCTTGAAGCGTGAATAAGCACAAGTCTATTTTGTTTTATATTAAAATATTCAATTAATAAATAGAATGACTAGATTTGAATTCTAGATCTTTTGATTTAAGAGGCTCTAATACTATATAAAGGAATCACTCATCCTAAAAGCTTTAGCTTGTAGATGAAAATTTCAAGAATAGTTTTATATCTCATTATTACATGTAAGAGTATCTTGAGGTAAGATTTCACAAAATTTGTTGTGAATTTTGATATAATAAATATTTTATTAATATAAATATATTTCTAAGATTATTTTATTTTTTATAAAAATAAAAAAATTAAAATTATAGTTAGTGTTCACAGTAAGGCTCATTTGGATTATGTACGTATACAACTATTCATAAATCTCTCAGAAGCCTAAGCAATAATGCTTCTGTATCTGTGGTACTAACTACTTAAAATATTGAAATATGCAATAGATCATCTTCCTTTATATTCAACTTCTTAAATGTTGGTCCTTTAGATCTCATATCGCGTAATTAGAGTGTGCATGCGTGAGTTATATGGGGCCAAAGACTATCAAAATTATCATGATTTTAACAGCGATTCAATCCCATTCTTGACCCATGTGTGTTACTTGCCTCTTGAAGAAAAAAAAAAAAAAAAAAAAAAAAAAAAAAAAAAAAAACCCAAGTGAAAATAAAGGAAGAATGGTATCCACGAGGTGATCCTGGTTGAGGTCTGTGAATGAATTGGGTGTAACCAGGAGCTGGTCCTTCAAGATTTCACACCATGTGATGAAAATGTGTGTACGTGGGCTATATAAAGGCAAAGGACTCTATTAAAATTGTCATGATTTGACAGTGATCCAATCCCGTCCCTGAGCTGTGTGTGTTACTTGTCTATTGACAGAAAAAAAAACTTCTAAAAAGCTTACTTCTTTTTTTTTCAAGATATTAATATCAGTAATATTTATTTTTTTGTTTAAAAAAAAAATTATTGACTAAATAATAACATAGTTATAAATAACTATATCTTAATAATTTTCAATCTAAATTTTTTTAAATAAAATATTAATATTAATAAGTACTTTTTATTCATAAAAAATTTAATAATTAAATAATAATTAATAAATTATACAGTAATAAATAATTTCCCCCCTTAAATATATTTTATTAAAAAATTAATATAATTTATAGAAAAAAATTTACATTTTGAAAATTTTAAAAAAATAAAAAATAATCAATAAATTCTCTTCTCAACAAGAAAAATAAAGAGAAAAACAGTTAATTTAAAAAAAAATTAAGTTCTACTTTTTAATTCTTTTAAAATTTTTAGTTTAACAATAACCATAACTATAATGATTTATAATGTTATATCAACCAGAAATCCAAATTCATGTTTTTATAATATTAATTATCACTAAAAAAATGCATGTATGCCATTATTGCTATTGAATACATTATTAAAAAAAATAAAGTTAGAAAGTATTAAAAATTATTTTATAGTTCAAAATGACATGCTTGAATTATAAAATAATTAAAAAACTTATTTTAAATTGCTTTTTTAATATTATTTAAAATATAACTTTTAAAATATAAATTTTTAACCTCTAAACCTTAATGATAAATACGACTTTAATATTATAATAATAAATTTTATTTTTTAATATACATTCCATTAATACTAAATAACTTATATTAATTACTCTAATTATAATTAATTAACCATATATTTAATAATTAAAATATGGGCGTGTCGAAGAGTTTGAGCTCGTGTGAGAATGAGTATATTCATCGCTAGATTGAATTTTTATATATTGATTCGTGCATTTTATATATACACTTTAATTGATTCTGCATATATTTCAATATAAATATTTAATCAAATAGTAATTAAGCTCGTTCTCATGTGAGTTTAAACTTATATTAAATACACCCTTAAAATATATATTAAATATAAACATATTAAAAAACTAAAAAATTAATGAAGAAAGTGGATTATAATTTGAGAAAAGTAAAACAAGTCTTCTTTAAATAAAATGAAAAACGTAAAAAATTTTATATATTAATTATCTTATATTTATTATTATTGGTTAATTAAATTTTATAAAATAAAATAATAACAACCTGCAACAAAGTCCGGGATAATTTCGCTTGTATATACTAAAATGATAACTTTCTTTTTATTTTTCATTTATCACCTCTCATTTCTTTACGATTTCGGGCCATGCCCCTCCCTATTCCACACAACCCCTTTAATATATATATATATATATATATATATATATATATATATATATATATATATATATATATATATATATATATATATATATATATATATATATATATTATCTTAAGATTTTTTTTGCATTGAGTGTGATAATTCAATGAGATAATATTCTGTTCAAATCCCTTTGGTTGATAGTACTTGAACTATTACGCTATAAAGGATTATAGTTGAATATCTACTAATAAATTAAGCTTTTTACATGAAGGTAAATGATCGATCCTATAATTGATATCAGAGCTAAGGTCATGGGTTCAAATTCTTAATAGATGTTAAGAAAAGGGGAGGGGAGGAGGAGATTGTTGGTACTGAGTGGGGATAGTTAAGTGAGCCTCTTATACAATAAGATGTTAGAGTTAAGTTTTTAGCACCATAATACGCACTTGATCTTATAGCTTTATTCACATATTGCTCAATTTTTTTCCTTTTTAATTAGTTAATTTTTTTTATTAAAAGAGATGTTATTTTGAATCCCTTCAAATTTTAATTTAAGTGTTTTATTTTATTATTTAAATTATATATATGCTAAAGTGGTACCTAAGTTACTGTTCATAGAATAGTAGCTCGAGGTGAGATTTTTCTTCTATATATATATATATATATATTCAATAATTGTATATATATCAAACTCAAGAAGATGGTACGCCTATTTTTGATGAGTTAGGACCAACAATCCTAGATACAGTAGCCACCTTGATTGTAACAATCTCTTTACATTTCGTAGGTGATCTGTCTTATCTTAAAGATAAAAATAAATAATGTAACACCCTCCCGGTAGCAACTCCGTACATTCTACTGTTCCGGTGACCGGTGTCGGTCCGGACAGCTAGAACGTCCGGAAAAATATTTAAACTAAAGTAAGGGACCATAATTAACTCAAATATTAATAAGAAAAATTTAGTAAAAATTTTAGAAATAAAATACAACCAAGTCAAATGAGTCGGTGCCCAAGCGATGGGTAACCCAGAGGGAAGTTGCGGTTCTCGCAACGAGGAGCCCTAGACCCGGGGGAAAAATTATAAAATAATTTTTGGGACTCCAGAAAAGGGTCATTGAGGTTCCTATGGCATTAGAATGCCAAGAAAATATTTAGAAAAATTTTTCAATCGGTACAGACAATTTTGACCCGTTAAGCCAAACGGAGAGCATTTTGGTCATTTCGCCTTCAGAGATGATTTTTGGCCGACTTGTCCAGTTAAGCAAATAATTATTATGATCTAAAATATGAATAAATATTGCTAAAAATTAAATTGAAAATGAGTAGAGAAGAGAAGAAAAGAAAATGAAAGAAAATGCTAATTATGACATCATATGATGTCATTTAAATTTCCTCCACCAATCACAATTTGTTAAACTCATTAAAAGAGATAAAAGAGACCAAAAATATGAAAAACCAATCTGCATCTTCAACCTTGGGCAGCCTAAAAAACGTTAAGAGAGAGAGAGAGAAGAGGTTCCACCATTAAAGCTCCCTTAAGCTTCATTTCCCACTTCAATTCCCCTTAAAAGCTTATCCTCCCTTCACTAAAAATTATACCCACACCAAGGAGAAGTATTTGGCAGCCAAGAAAACAAAAGAAAGTGGAAGAAAATGAGGTGTGAACAAGCTTAGAAAATCACCAAAGAGGTTAGTGCCATAACCTTTACTTTTACATCTTTTTAATCATGAATTTGAGCTAAGTTAAGTTAAAAATTTGACAAAAATTGAATTAATGAAGCATGGTTATATTCCATGAAGTTTTGGCAGCCTTGACATGAGTTAGGGTTAGGAGAAATCTTTGGTTTAAAGTGACATATTGCTGCCCCTCTTATAAATTATATGATTAGTATAGCAAATTAGGAGTGGGATGCATGAATTGGAGGCTTGGTCAATTAGAATTAGGGTTTTGGGAGTGAAATTTAGACTTGGCTTATGAAATTGTTAAAGAACATTCTAATGGTCAATTAGTGACCATTTGAGGTAAGTTGACCATAATTTGAATTGCATTAGAGTGTTACAAAGTGTTTTGGTAGGCTGCCTAGTGACAGCAGCAGGGAGGCTGTGAGACTAGCCTGTTTGGACTGCCATATCTTTGGCTGTGTAAATTCAATTGGTGTTTGGCCAATTGGACATGAAACTAGACTTATAATGGCACATTTTTGTTGAAGAAACCATGCCCAAAAGACCAAAGCAAGTGGACCAAAAGTTGGCCCCAATACGGGCACCCTGCAAGCCAATTCTGCAGAATGACCAAATGAATAGTAACTGTTCATTTGGCCATAACTCACTGTAGAAATGGTCAATTGACCTGAAAGTTTTACAGCAACAAGTTAAGACCTAGACAAACAACTTTCATGAAGAAACCTACCCCAAATTATAAACAGAACCTAACCCAAATGGCAATCACAATCACTATTCATGGTACTGTAGATTTGGTAATTCTGCAGTTTTTCCAATCCGGCCAGCTGTGGTTTTTGGACCATATCTGGAGCTACAAAACTCCAAATGGAGTGATTCAAAAAAAGAAATTCAACTAGACAAAATAAGGAACAACTTTCATGTTTACCATTTCCTCAAATTCCCACTGCAATAGTGCTTAATGGAATAGTAAAGTTAGGCTTCAAAAACTGAAAATTCTGCCCTCTTGGTTCTAAGTTTAGAAATGGTAATGACAATCAATTCCAACAAGTTTTAAATGTAAAATGTGGTGCATTGGGAGTGTTAAAACCAATGTACCTATTTTCTATCCAAAAGTCAACATTTTTGTTGACCAATGAGGTGAATAGTGACACCAAAACTTGAAATTCAAAATTTGGAATTAGAAATGCATCTAGGGGACTTTAAATTGCAATTGGCAATTAATACTAGCAAATGTAAAACTCAAAATGTGGGATCTTGGTGTAATTAGAATTAATATATCCATTAAGTATAAAAAAAGTCAACATTTTGGTTGACTAGTAAGGTGAATAGTAATCAAAATAATTAGCAAATTAAGATGAAGACCTAGAACCAATTCTAAGCTTAACTGCTTAGAATGGTATGACAAATGTGGACTAAGCATCTTAGTCAAAATTGTTAAAAGGAAATTAAGAGCATAAATTTGAAGTCCATGAAATTTTCATGGATTACTTGAAACATGAAAAAAATAAGTCACCTAATTGATGTGAATAGATAGTTAGGGCTTATATGCCCATCACAAATGGAATTCATAAAATATTAGTAACTCAACTTGAAATATAAAATTTGTAATTACATAAGTAGATTCTTGAATGTATAAATGAGAAAGGAAAAATATTTTGAATACAATGGTACATGAGAACCATTGTTTAGAATTGTGATCAGTATGAATAACATAATGAATGAATAAATGAACTATATTAATGTATGAATGAGACATTAGTTCTCATTATTATAGAAAGGAGAAGTATTTTGAGTAAAATGGTATAAAAGGATAATTGATGTGAATTGTGATCATATAAATGATCAAATGAATGTATGAATTATAATTGAAATTTATCATGAAATAATGAATTCATAAAACACAATATATTAATATTTAATGATATTATGTGCCCTTGTATTGCCTAGACACGTGTGTCAGATTGGATAGATTGGCATGCCAATAGGGTATTGTTTTAGCAGTGCTGCGAAAGGAAAGGCTTTGTGCCTGTATTCATGGCTTTATGCCCGTATCCATGGCTTTTATGCCCGTATTCATGGCTTTTATGCCCGATTATGTGATATCATAGCTTTTAGCTATATTGACTGTATACGTGGTTGACGTTCTGTCCCATGGTATGACGGCCCGAGGCACCGCGGTGCCCAGTGCCAACGACGTTATCGATCCGATTATCGAAGATAGGTTACTTGGGCAACCAAATGAATGGAAAAGTATAACTGTGAACTGATTATTAAAGAAAATACGAAAATTAAGTATCAGGAATGATTACAAAAATACAAGGAAGCTCAAGATCATGAAAAAAAAAAAAATTAATGAAATACATGAAGAAGTTAATATCATAAAACATGATTAGCCCTCGACTAAACAATAAGTTAGTAATTACTCATTTCTTATGAACACAATAGCAAGGAAATTATTATTTTTATTTGCATATTATATTTTCTTGTATTATTGGCACCACTAAGCTTTATGCTTAGCGCGTCGCTTTTGCAAAGCGTAGGTACTGAAGATTTGGACAGAGGGCCCAGTAGACCACAGATTCGGTAAGGCAGTTCACAGTTCTGCATAGTTTTCGTGTCACCTCACCGTCTACAGTGCATTGGTAGGACACTAGGCTTCATTTTGGTATTTTGTAATTGATTTTTATTTTCCTTTGTGTAAATGAAACTTATGTAATGTATTTTGATTTTCATGTAAATAATACAAAATTGTGTTTGTAAATGGAAAAGTGAATATTGATCTGTGACTGTTATATGACTATCAAATGTGATGAATGATTGAGAAACGAATGGTTGAAAAATATTGAGATTTTGATATTGGAGTTTGTGAATAGATGAATATGATTATTAGAAGTGTTTTTCATAGGTTCCGAAGAACTGTTTTCTCTATTTTTAGCCGGTACTCCGCCGGATTTTCTTTAAAATTTTCGGAACCTCAAATAAATTACAATTTCAATAAATGAATTATATTTCACAAGTTAATTCAAAACTACGATAAAAATGAATTAAGATAAAATAGAGTGCTCCGGCACACTGAGTGGCATAACTTTCTCGGCTACACTGTAGTCGGGTAAGGGGTGTCACAAAGAATTCCTTTCAATCCTTAGATGTAAAAAACCGAGTGATTTTCAGTCTTACAAAAACACTTTTCTTATTAGGATAATACTTAGTAAAGATTCTAATCAACCCTTTTGGAAAGAAAAATTCTTTGCAGGCCTTCCAACACTTTTGGGAGAAAGAGTTAGGAATAAGATCAAGGAACCATTTGGAAATCAAATCCCGTATAATCAATTAACCTATAGTGAACTAGTTAGTCTCACTCAAAAAGAAGGTTTAAGATTTGAAGTTACAAAAACATTTAAAATGGAAAATGAAGAAAACTCGTCAATAGTTAGGATCTTTCTACAAACCATTTGAAATAAGAACAACAATTCTGCAGCGATTCTTTGTTGTTTCTTTGTCTATTTGCCAAAATTATGTCTTAAGGACACCCACGAACCGAGAGGGGGAATCGCTAACAGCAAAGAAACTACTCTCTAAATCTTGAAAAATAGATAAATAATTAAAGAAATACACAAAATGTAAAAGAAAGAGCAGAAATAAACAGAAATGAATTTAAATGTATGAAAATGATATATATATATATATATATATATATATATATATATATATATATATATATTCAATAGACGGCAGAGCCAATCCGTTATGAATATATATATAGTCACGTAAACATAATTATTTGTAATTTTGTAGAGAGATTTGAAAAAACTTACTTAGAAATTTTATAAACTTTTGAAAGTTTTGTACAAAGAGGTTTTGGAGATTGTAATTCCTGGTAGGTATTACAAACCAGCACCTGAGCTTCCTTGTATTTACTATAAAGAAATTACAAAGGTTTTGAAATAAGGCAGAGGTTGGGCAGGATGGATGATGACCTTCTTGCTCCTTCTTTACCTCTGGTGTTGGAAGAGAATTTATTTTGAAAGGATGGGATGCTCTCTAAGAGATTTTTGAAAGGATCTTGGAAGATGGAAAGATTGAAAATTTGAAGGATTTTTTTGCGGATGTCTTGAGAAAGACCATTGAGAACCTATTGTCCGAATTTCTTCTCAAGACACCGGGCTTGAAATTGTTTTAAGGACCTATTTGCACCAAGTGAAGTAAAAAAGACCTCACTATGGTGGTAGTTTTTCACATTGACCAGTGGGGCCAATGGTAATTTTACACTAGAATCCAGCAAGGATCCTGGGCCTTCAGTCCTTTACTTTTGTATTTTTATACTGAAATCCAGTGGGGATCCTAAGCCTTCAATTACCTGTTTTTGTAATTCAAGGTGATGATTTTGGTAATCAATATATGGATCTGATGGACTAATTCTGGATGTATAAGTATTTTTAAAAATTTGTTTTTGTAAAAACTCAATGAATAATTGAGCTATTAGAATATGATCCTCATGATTTTTAATTCTGCTAATAAGGTCGGCCACATATTTATTAGTTTCTTCAAACTCAATATAAAGAGCATTGAGAGTTGTTACTCCCAATCTCTTGTTTTGTATTAAAGTCCAAAGATTATCCAATAAACATTGGTGCCTTTCTGATGGAGTATGCAGTTCTGGCTACGTTAATTCTGAATTTCTAAGCAGGAGTTTTTGAAAGAACTATGGGTCCAAAGTGGACCAAATCACCACTGTTTGAAGATTCTGCCACCGGTAAAAACTCACAGGGATTAATTTGAAACAAGTAATAACCAGGAAATTGATTTTTGAAATCAAAATTATTTTGTAAACAAATATCTTTTTGGAAATACTGTCTTGTTCCCTGCATCAAAACATTTATTTGATTATCATAAATGGAATAAGCTTTTATGATATTCAATTTCTTTGTTGTGGGTTTTTCAATAAAAGGGAAAATAAGATTTTGATTTCTTATTTTAAAAGAAATACTATTATAGTTTACTTTATAGGGAGTTATCAAATTAATGAATAGCGTCCCTAAAATAACACTATGATTTATATCTCTTACTAAAACAAATGAAGTTTTTAGAAGAAGATTTGAATTAGCTATTGAAGCTTCAGTTTTGTATTTGATTCTTATTTTGGAATTGTTTGCAGCTGGTAAGTTTTCTTTAGTTTCTTTACAGAAATGTTTTGGAATAATACCTTCTTTAATACAATTTAAATCTGCAGCTGTATCAAACACGACAATTGTATCAATTTTGAAATCTTTTGAAAAAACTATTGTAATTTTTATCAAATATTTTCTAAAAGTGATCTCATTAAGAATGAAAAGAAAATCTTTTGGAGCTTTTTCAAATCTTTCAAGATTTTGAATTTCCAAACTATTTTCTTCATCTTCTTTAGATTCTTCTTTGATTTGTTTTGAAAGTAGAAATTGAAGAGTTTTGGAATCATAAGTTTGTTTTTCTTTGAGCCATTTTAACTCAACCTTTATTGTTTTTATTTCTTCTAGAAGGCTTTGGACTGAAATTGTGGACTGTTTTGGAATCTTCTTTCTACCTAATATGGCCGTAAGATCATATGTGTTCTTACCAACAAAAGGTAGAATGGAAGAGTTTTGTACTGATTTTTCTTCAAAAGATTTTAAAAGCTTATCTAAAAATTCTTTTTGCAGTTGAGGATCCTGAACTTGTGCAAGAATTTCTAGGAGCAGCTTTTGATCTTTTAAAAGAATATTTATTTTTAATTTAGTTTCTTTTGTAGGTAGTTCATTTTCTGTATCAGAATTTGAATAGAGTGATGAACTTGTAATTAATTCATCAATTTGTAAGGCTTCTTCACTGTTTGTGAGTTCAAAAGAGTTGGACTCACTTCTAGTTTCAACTAGAAAAGCAGTTATTTTATTAATAACTTTTTCCTCTAGTTGTAGTTCATGAAGTTTTTTATTTAGCTTGCAATAATTTAAAGTATGACCTTTTTTTCCACACTTATAGAAAGTAAGACTTCTGAGATTTGTTTTGGATTTAGAACTAGATTTACTAGTCTTCTTTGAATTTTTTTTTGTAATAAGGACCTTTTTCAGGTTTTGAAAGGGTTTTATATTTTTTGGATGATTTTTTGTAAGATTTTCTACCACAACTTTCTCCACAATCTAGAGTAGGATTTTTTTATTCCTATTTCGAATTGTCTGCAAAAAGATCCTAACTCTTGGTGAGTTTTCTTCATTTCTCATTTTAAATATTTTTATAAATTTAAATCCTAATAAATCTTTAAACCTTCTTTTTGGGTGAGACTAACTAGTTCACCATAGGTTAATTGATTATATGGGATTTAGTTTCCAAATGCTTCCTTGATCTTATTCCTAACTCTTTCTCCTAAAAGGGTTGGAAGTCCTGCAAGGAATTTTTCTTTTCAAAATGGTTGATTAGAATCTTCTCTAAGCATTACCCTAGTAAGAAAAGTGTTTTTGTAATACTGAAAATCACTTAGTTTTTTACATCTAAGATTTGAAAGGAGTTCAACATTTTTATCTTTAAGAAAAGACGGATCACCTATGAAATGTAAAGAAATTATTACAATCAAGGTGGCTACTATATTTGGGATTGTTTGTCCCAACTCATCAAGAATAGGCGTACCATCTTCTTGAGTTTGTATAGAATCTAAAATCCAAGATTGTTGTAGGGTCGTGAGATGATAATCCCACCATCCTTTGAGCTGTCCTGAAAATCCGGCAATGAGGAGTTTAGCAATAGCTCTATTTGGGGTTCCAATTTGGGTTTTGTAAGCATTTGCTGTCATGGTCATTTCTGGAGAAAATTCAAGATGTTGTATTCAGACATACCATCTATATTCCATTCATAGATGGTAGAGACATTGAATTTAGACTGAATCAAGATTTTAGGTCTATTTTCTATACCTAAGCCTGGAGCTATTATTGGAAGGGGCGATGCTACCCGTGGCCAATAAAGCCTATTGATTTGTAAATTTTTTGGAGATTGGATTTCCTCGTTTTGGATGGACTGGTTTTTTTGGCTTTGAATATCTGAATCTTTCTCTATTATATTAACACTTCTTCGAGAAGTCGCAGCTGGAGTAGAAGTCACAGCTTCTAGCTTAGTTTGCCAGTGTTTTAAAGTTTTTATAAATTCAGATTGATTATTATTTTGTAAATCCTTTTGACTATTTTTGGAGACTTGGAAGGTTTGAAGACTGGATTTTTTAATTTTGTATCAGGCTTAGTTTCAACGTGGAAAACTAGAGCCTATTGGGCTTGTTCAATTTTTTGTAATTGCTTACCTATGGTATACAAATGAGCATTTGTAAAATTATTCTATTGAATAATATTTTTTATATTCACAGAATTATCTTTATTTATATTTTTGTAAGGGGCTGCTTCTACAGATTTGTCTAAATGGGGAATTTTTATTTTCCTAAGAGGAGGATGTTCATACTGTATTTTCCTCCCATCCAAAATTTCTCATTCATGGGTTTTATTCCTAATAGTAACAGGGTTTATAGATTTTTTGGACTTTTTGAAAGTTTTAAAAAATGGATATGAAATGTTGTTTTGAAAAGCATACATTTCAAACCAATTAAAAAATAAAATATGAACTTTATATCAATGTACAAATTCATAAAATTTTTCTTGTATTTTTTTTCTTTGTTCCATAAAATTATTGAAAAACCATAATTTCTTTTTATGGTTGTGAGGAGCATAAAAATCATCATGCAAAAATTTTCTATCAACTTCAAATTCTTTTTCAAGCATGTTTAGTTCATTTACAACATTTTTTGTAACAGATGAAAAAGTTAGTGAAGTTGGTTCTGATCGTGGTTGGACTTTAACCTGAACAGATTCATTTTGTAGATTTGTGTAAACTGGATGATGAACATTTATAAAATAATTTACATTTTTGTAAAGTGGAGCTAGGTATTTCTGAAGTAGAAAACCTAGAGGAACTAGGTAAGTCTGAAGTAGAATACCTAGGCTGAATGTTTAGAATGAAATTTATTATTTTCTTTAATTGGTTTTGTAATGGGTAAATTTATGACAGAGGGTAAGTGAGAAACTCTTTCTATGTCTATCGTACGAGACATTGAAAAATTATCTGAGATGCTAAAGCTTCTATTAAAGCTAAGGCTAACTCTTCCATTTTCGTACTGGGTTATTTGTCTTAATTGAACATTTGGTTCAATAATTTTGAAAGATTCTAGTTGGACTGCGCCTTCTAAGACCCATTCTTCTAGCAAAGTTATGTCTTTCCATTGAATGGATCTAAGAATTATAGTATTTGCTTTTGAAAGATCAGTTTGTAAAAGCAATGTCTCTCCTTTTTTGCTTTGAAACTTATGTTTTGTAGCAAAAGCAAAAATTATGGCTTTGTAATGTATTTTGTAAATTAATGCAAGAGGAATAGATCCATCTATCATTTTGTAGTTATGTGTTTTGATTTGTAAAACAAGTGATTTTGTAATGTTACTGTCGTTTAAAGAGAAAGTAAAGTTTGAATAGCAATCAAAAGAGAAAGGTCTACTACACAGACTAGACTTTATTGAACTAAGCAATGAGTCTTGAAAGTTTATGAACCTAGTGTCTCTAAGAACTGCTAGGATTGAGGTGTTCGATCCTTCTTTTGTAAGAGGTTTAATTCCTACTTGGACTAAACTTATGTGAATATATTTGTATTATTTATCCCTATGTTTTTGTAAAGATTTTTGAAGAGAAGAGAAATAGTCTCAAAAAGTTTTGAAATTTGTAGATCTCTCTCTTCTGTTTTGCTGGTGAAATCAGTTTTGAAAAATTTAGTTTTGAAGTCTGATAGATCTGGTCTTTTTGTACTTTTGGAATTTCTCAATTATTTATCGATTTTTCAAAATCTTCTATTATAATCTCTTCACTGTTAACTATCTTTCTCGACTCGGAGGATAAGGTAGAAGAGTTTGAGAAAGAAATAGTCTTATAGAAAATAGGATTCATATTTAAAAAAGTTTCCTAGGTTGATGTTCTAAGTTAACTGGCTAACACCAAAAGATTCACTGCCTTAACTCGCCTTTCTACACGGCCTTAAAATGGGACTTACTACCTAGGCCTGTTGACAGCCTAAAGAATACCCAGCCTATGATATTCACCTCAAGATCATAGATCAAACCTCGAAAATTTCTCAAATATGAATACTACCCTCGGTAACACTCCTTCCACCACCCCCCCCCCCCCTCTCGGCTTTGATACCAAGGACACCCATGGACCAAGCCAAACTCTTGAATATATATATATATATATATATATATATTGAATTTAAGTGCTTTTAATTATAAAAAAATTTTTAGAACCTACTTCAGCATTTTTTCTTTTTGACTAGGTTACTGTTCATGGGATTTTTTTTTAAAACATCAGCTTGTATATACTAAAATCAAATCTCAAATTACTATGAATAGGAACAGTGACTTGTATTTTTTTTTTTATTCAAACGAAGGGGCTGGTTTGCAATTGGTCTCCCATCTGCTCTTTGTATGGTAAATTTTACAATCTATCTTTAAACTTTATTTTATATTTCATTCTACTATAAAATTTTCTAAATTTTAATTTTATTCACAAAAAATTCCTCTAATATGTAGTAACAAGTTTTCAAATTAAAAAATATCTCTAATTTGTAACGTATGATGTCTACAAATACAACTTTAGTACTTTCCAGTGAAAGGTAAATCTTGTACTTTTCCAGTAAGTATATCATTGTGAAGGTATTGATATTTTGTATTGAGTCTAAACAGTAGTTGAAACAACCGGTATGCTTTGAGTGTCAGAGAAAAAGAGGTAAAAAAATAAATTTTTTTTAGCAGAAAACTTGTTATAGTAGGTTAGATAGATTTTTGCGAGATAAAAATAAAGTTCAGAAATTATTTAGTAATCAATTGAAATTAAGTGACAAAAGTAAAAGACAAAACAAAATTCAAGTAGAGGCTATATAAATTACCAGCTTTTTCTCTATATTATAGTTTTTCTATTTAATTGATTTTGCCATGTTGCTTTAAAGAACTTGAGTGCATGGGAAAGATAATTATTATGACCCTACAATTTATAATCCAATGAAGTTGCTACATTCATTTCATATATACATTTTAGGATAGTTTTGCATCTATTTTACTCTTATAATTGAGTACTTTTATGTCTTTAGCTTTATTTTAACTTAATTATTAATTTTAATTACTTGATATTTGATTTTTATGATTTTGGTGTTTTTAATAGGTTTTGAAGTGAATTGAAGGTCAATTATGCATTAGGAGATGATTTGAAAATATTTAGAATCTTAAAGAATGGAAAAAAGTTGAAGAAATTAAGTTTTGAAATCTAAGCTTGCCAAGATTTACTTAAGATATTGCTTGAGATATTACTAATGGCATACCACATTGCTTAGCCTATGGCATAAAGCAAGTTGCAAGTTAAGTGTAGCTAAATTCCAGCATCTTCAGAATTTTCAACAAAAATATGTCGAGATTTGCTTGAGAAGTTGCTTAAGATCCTGCTTATGATATGTCGAGATGCTTAAGATACAGCTCGGGTTAAGCTAGAGGTCAAGCGCAGTGAAAATTCATTGAAATACAAAAACTTGCCGAGATTTTGCTAAAATACTTGCTTAGCCTGTGCCACTAGGCAATGTAGCGCCTGGAATTTTACTTAAGATGTTGCTTAAGGTAAAATAACTCTGTCAGTAGGCACCTCAGAAATGTGAAAATACATGCTGACTTGAAAATTTCTACACCTCATCGCAGAGGAAAAGTAGCAAAAAAAATAGGAAAATGAAAAAAGAAAAAGAGAAATGGGTTTTTGTAGAGAAAAGAAAGGGATAATAAATAATTTTGATATTTCAATTCCTAAATTTTGCCATTGAAACAACATTTTCACATATCGAGAACATTAATGGTGACTGTTCATATCGAAGAGACATCGTTCAGAAAGCACGCCTGACAGCTATCCATGGAACTTTACAAATGTACCTCCAAAAGCAACGCATCATCAGTGCTTAACCAAGGAGTCCTGCCCAAAGCAAATGAACGGAAAAAATACACGAACATGAAGATTCTAATGACTAGAGGGGGATTAATGATATCACCCACTAGAAATTTAATGTGGCAGTCAAAATGTCGACATACAAAAATCCATCATGGTGGTCAAAATGTCAATGCTCACTAAGGAGAGAAACAAATGAAAGGCCGCTCAACCCAAACCGAACAGAGTCGAACTGAATGAAACATGGTCCAAACCTGACAAGAAACAATGCTTTCACTCACCTAACAAGCCGAGCTGAACTATAACTAAGCAAGTAGGGGAGTAAATGAGCCGAGCCGAGCCGAGCTTCGAATAGTTCAAGCTCGAGTCATTATATTTTTTTTTTCAAGCTTGAGCTCGGCTCGAGCTCGATTCGAGTTTTAATATTCAAGCTCGAGCTCGGTTCGTTACATACATATTAAACTCGAGCTTGATTCGAGCTCGGCTCGTACCAAACTCATTTATAATATAAACGAACCAAGCTCGAGCTCGGCTCATTTATAGATTAAGCAGAAGCTTGAATTCGAGCTCGCTCGTTAATATTTATTATATTAAAATAAAATTTAATTGAAATAAAAGTAAATTAAAAATTAAATTAATTATAATTAAAATATATTTAATCTAAATTAAAATAATTTTAAAATTGGAAAAAAATACTGAAGAACCCATTTGGGCCCCACATGTTGGCTCTAACCAATAAGAAAAAAGCATTTAAGTTAGGGTGGGGGGTGGGTGGCTTTCCTTAAAAAAGGGAAGCCACTCACCCCCCACCCTTTTCTATCCGATGTGGGACAAGTCTCACATCAGATTTTTGTTTTTTTTTTTTTTTTCTAGTTTATTAAATTTATTTTTAAATTTTATCATACTTTTATTTTATATAAATAATTTACTACAATAAAAGCCTAATAATACAATATAATGTATAATTAAAATTTTATCATATTTATTATTATTTATAAAATTTTAAGGTTTAAATTTGATTAAAAATCATATTTACATTATACACATGCCTAATTTAATTTCATAGCTCTTAACTAAACTCAATAATATTATGATTTAATTAAAAAGATTACCATATGATACAAATTCAAGATATTAGATGATATCAATTATTAATTATAATTATATTCAACTCAATTATATGTGTATGCATATACACACACAATCTACTCTTATGACACATAACTAAATTCAATAGTATTATGATTTAATTAAAAAGATTACTATGTAATACAAATACAATATATTATATGATATCAATATATAATTAACAATTATAATAAACTCAATTATATATATATATATATATATATATATATATACACGCACACATAATCTAATTTCATGGCTCTTGTTAGAAGAAAGAATACAAGTAATGAAGGAAAGGATTGTGTATTTGTCTGTGTCTCATTTACAGAGATATTACATCTATTTATACATGAGAATATGAACTAATTTGGACAACAATAATAATTGCTATAATTATGCTACACAAATCTCCTATAATCATGCTGATTCTTTGTAATTATGTTACACAAATCTCCTATAATCATCTTGATTCTTTGTAATTATGCTAACACCCCCTCAAACTCAAGGTGGTAGCACAAAGTGCCAACTTGAGTTTGCTTAAGAGATCCCGAAAGCGGCGGGAGGATGCGTTTTGGTGAATATATCGGGTTTGGTGACAGAGGAGACAGGAATCAAACATATGGTGCCATGAGCAACATGATGACGTACAAAATGACAATCAATTTCGATGTGTTTGGTACGCTCATGAAATACATCATTATGAGAAATCTGTATGGCACTTCTATTATCGCAATGAAGTATTGTGGCAGAAGAATGAGTGACACCCAAATCAGTTAATAACCAACGAAACCAAAGTAATTCGGATGTAGCATCGCGAAGAGCACGATATTCAGATTACGTGCTAGAACGTGCAACAACGATTTGCTTTTGCTACGCCAAGAGATAAGAGAATTACCCAAGAAGAAACAATAACCGGTTGTAGAGCGACGATCCAGCCGATCACCCAATCAAGATCGAGTAGCCAGATAATACTAGGGAGGAGGTAGCGGAAAAGTGCAAACCATGAAAAAGAGTGCTTTTGATATAACGAAGGATTCGAAGTACTGAAGAGAAATGATTTGAGCGAGGAGCAGACATAAAGCGGTGACTGTGTGAACGAGATATGAAATATCAGGTCGAGTAACTGTGAGATAAACAAGACTCCCGACAAGCTGTCGATATAAAGTAGGATCATCAAGAGGAGTGCCATCAAGAGGTGTAAGTTTGCAATTGAGCTCCAATGGGGTTGATACTGTTTTGCTATCAGTGATGCCCTTTCGAGAAAGTAAGTCGGATGCATACTTGGCTTGAGATAGATAATAGCCATCGAATTTTGAGAAACTTCAAAACCCAAAAATAGCCGAGAGAACCTGTGTCTTTCATTTCAAAATGTTGATTGAGATAATGTTGTAACTCTAAAATACCGGATGAATCATCTCTGTTATTATCATATCATCAACATAAAGCAATAGAAGAACAATACCACCGCTCGACGAGTGAATAATGCAGAATCATGTGGACTAGAGAGAAACCAAGTTGAGTAAGAGTGGAACTAAATTTGGCAAACCAGGCCACAGGAGCTTGTTTTAATCCATATAAGGCTCACAAGTTTGCAAACCTTATGAGGAGAATGATAACCGGAGGAGGATGCATATAAACCTCTTACATTAAATCACCATGAAGAAAAGCATTTTTAACATCCATCCGAAAAGTTTCCATTTACGAACCGCAATAGCTAAGAGATCGCGAATAGATGTTAATCGGGCCACTTTGGAGCAAAAGTTTCTTCATAGTCGATACCATACTCTTGAGTGTACCCTTTGGCTACTAAGCGAGCTTTGTAGCGTTCAATAGTTCCATCGAGCGGGTCTTGATTTTGTAAATCCATTTGCAACCAATAGGAGTCTTGTTTGTTGGAAGATCAACTAAATCCCAAGTATGAGTTTTATCTAAAGCCTGAAGTTCGCTACCATAGCTTGTCGCCAAAGAGGGTCAAGATTTGCCTCACGATAAGAATGAGGCTCATGAAGGGTTGCAATAGTAGAGTAACAATGAAAATCGGAAAGATAATGAGGAGTTTCTCTTACGGGTAGAACGACGAAGAGTAGTGCTAGGAGGAGATGCAGCGCAGTACTTTGGATCAACAATCAGTCGATTCAACGAGGTGTGTAGTTGGGCTAATATTGAGCACATCACAATCACTGGATCAGACTTGGAAACACTCTTTGGAGGAGTCGGTGAAAATAGAGAGTCGATTGTGAGTGATGAAATTTGGAAAGAGAAGAGAACATAGTATTTTCCCAAAAGGTAACATGACGAGAGATGCGTAACTTATTAGAAACAGGATCCCAACAACGATACCCTTTGTGTTCAATGCCATAACCAAGAAAACAACATAGACGAGCACGGGGTTCTAATTTGGTATGTTCATGAGGTTGTAAAAGAACAAAAGAAACACATCCAAAAGGTTTAAGGATGGAATAGTCAGGAGGTTGTCCAAACAACTTTTCAAAAGGAGATAAATTATGAAGAACCAAGGTAGGAAGACGATTAATAACATAAACAAGATGAAAAGTCGCTTCTCCCAAAATTTTTCCGGACATGAGGCGTAAAGAAGAAGAGTACGTCTGAGAATCAAGAATATGGCGATGCTTGCGTTCGCTCGCCCATTCGTTGAGAGGTGTGAGGACAAGAACGTTGAACAACGGTGCCTTGTTGACTAAGAAATCAAGTAAAGAAGAATCCCGATATTCCATGGCATTGTCTGCTCGAGAATTTTAATGTCACAAGAGAATCGAGTTTTAATCATTTTTGCAAATGTGATGTAAATTTGTGATAACTCGGATCGATGTTTCAAAAAATATATCCAAGTAAACCGAGAATAATCATAAATAAATATTACAAAATAACGAAAACCATTTATCAAGAAATAGGAGAAGGACCCCAAATGTCGAATGAATTAAACCAAAAGGAGTGTCTCAAGTAGTATTATTATGAGAAAAAGATAATGCAAAGTTGTTTTGCAAGTGACAATTTAAACAATTAAATGACTCAAACTTAGTAGATCCTAATAATCCACGAGAAATTAAAGGTTGAATTTCTTGGTAGAAGCATGACCAAGACGAAGATGCCATTGGTGAATGGAGGAATTAGGGATTGTAGCTGCAGACACAAATCTCTCGAGGAAGATGTAAAGATGTAAGCTCAAATAATCGACCCACTCTGCGACCCTCCCAAGAATCATGTCCGCTTTGTGGATCCTGCACTGACACCATGGTGAGAAAAATAACATTTAGTCCTCTTTCACACAACCGACCAAATGAAATAAGATTGAGTGCCAAATTAGGGATATAATAGGTGTCGTGAGATGAAGATTTGAGGTAGACACATGACCGGTATGTGTGATGTTCATTTTAGTACCATTTGCGGTATGGATTGGTGGTAAGGAAGATACAGAGTTTTGCGTAAGACAAGAATTTAAGATTAGTGGTCATATGATTACAACATGCAGAGTCAAAAAGCCAATAAGAATTACCCGGAGTGGCAGACATGGCAGCAGGAGAATTAGAAGAGATAACCTGTTTGAATAGTGCCTCAAGATCACTCATGGTGATGGCAGTAGAGCCCTCGATGCAAAGAAGGATGTGAGAGGAAGATCCGGGCTTTGAGACATTCTTGAATTTAGAATGCCCTCCTTTTGATCTTGGAGGGCGTGGGACAATGTTCAAGAATATGACCGTAACCATGACAATATCTCGCATTTTATGGTAGGACAATATGCAAAAGCATGACCAATTTGATTACAATTCTTACAGAGTTGATTGCCGATTTCGATGTGAGGATCGAGTAGTTGCAAGAGCGACTTCAAATTGAGGAGTTTTATCCAAACCGAGACGAGTCTCTTCAAAAATAATCTCTTGAATAGCAGTTTCCAATGATGGGAGTGGATTTCGATGTAGCAGGGACGCTCGAACGGCCTCATATTCTGATCGAAGAGCCATTAGAACTTGAATGAGATGAAGATGATCTTCACTGATTTTGGCCTGAGATATTTGATTCCAAATAGGTTGGACCTGGGCAAGAAAATCATTCACAGATTGACCTGCTTCTTGTTTCAGATTATGAAGAGTAGTCCACAACTGATAATAGTGGGCAAGTCCAGTGGTCTGATATCGATTAGCCAAAAAATCCCAGATTTCTTTTGCAGAGTCATAATTAGCAAACTGGATGTGGATGGACGAGACAGAGGTATTGCGAAACCAGGTGATGATCTGATGATTTTTACTATCCCAATCCTCAAGACGGTCAGCAAATTTTGCATCAGTTTCATCGTTCTCTCTTGTCGGCGCAGTGATATCTCCGGTAACAATACGCCAAAGCTTGCGACCTATCAAAAAACTTTTCATTCCTTGAACCCAAAGATTATAGTTAGAACCAGTCAGAACTGTTGCAATAGGTTTTGAAATATCAGATTTCTCCATTGATAACAAGATGAGGAGAAAAAAAAAATGGTATAATAATAGGTATGAAAGAATGAACCAGAACAGGTTGTAGAGAGAGCAGAGAGACCCCAAAAAAACTAGAAATAAAAGCTTTATGGCTCTGATACCATGTTAGAAGAAAGAATACAAGTAATGAAGGAAAGGATTGTGTATTTGTCTGTGTCTCATTTACAGAGATATTACATCTATTTATACATGAGAATATGAACTAATTTGGACAACAATAATAATTGCTATAATTATGCTACACAAATCTCCTATAATCATGCTGATTGCTGTAATTATGTTACACAAATCTCCTATAATCATGCTGATTGCTGTAATTATGCTAACAGCTCTTAACTAAATTCAATAGTATTATAATTTAAATTTAACATATTAACAATTTAATCTTTATGGAAAAAGTGGATAATATTATGTAGGAAAAGATTTAGGAGAAAGAAATTTTTAAAGGATGCATAAAGAGAAAGTGCTTAGAGAGATAGAAGAATAATAATAATGGATAAATAGTTTAGTATTAAAATTGAATATTAATCTTTTAAAAATTTAAAGTTAACATAAAAGAAAACTAATCAAAAGATTGGAAATGAGACAACATATAAAAAGAAAGTAATAATAATTGTTAGACATATTAATGTTAATTTTGAAACTTAATCTTTTAAAAGTTTAAAATTTTAATAGAGAATGAAGAAAGGGAGAGAGATATGTTTCATGTTTCAAATCGCACTAACGCCAAAAGTATGTAATTTTAATTTCTTTAGTAATTTAATATATATATAATAGTTTACAATAATTTTTATGTATTTATTATCCAATATTCTAAATTTATTCTCATATAAAAATTAACTTTTAAAAAAAAATCTAAAGCATAAATAACTATAAAATTATAAATATATTTTATATATTGTTTATATCGTATTTTTAAAGAAAATATTATTTTAAAAATAATTATAAACAAAATAAATATATTTATAATATTATAAAATTATAATAATTAATATAAATATTTTTGTAAACGAGTATGTTCAACGAGCCAGCTTGCGAACTTGTTCAACGAGCCAGTTCGCGAACTTATAAATGAGCCGAGCTCGAACTCAAGCTCGAGTAGAATACTGCTGAGCTTGAGCTCGGCTCGTTTATTTAACGAACTTAAAATTCAAGCTCGAGTTCGGCCCGTTTAAAAATCGAGTCGAACCGAGCCAAGCTTTTATCGAGCCGAACTTCGAATAACTCACAAGCGGCTTGGTTCATTTACACCCCTACAAGCAAGAGAAACATTTAGCGAAGATACAACCAGATTTTTAGGGGGCAATCTCGGTCTATCTATCCAAGATCACCCTCGTAATTTAAGCAATGACTAATTTTGAAAAGCCTATAAATGTTGAAGAAGGATCGTAAAGAAGGTATGTATTCATATTATCTCAAATAAACTCTAAATCTCTTTTATTCTCTCATAACCGGTTCACTGACTTGAGAGTCGGAGTGGTTAGCTATGGGGCCATTAGCCTTACTTCTCTACATGACGATAGGATTGGACTCTTGAAACTCACGGCAGCATCACTATTGTACTTTAATTTTTAAGCCTTGTATTTACTTTCCACAATCAATATAATTCTCATTTTTCAATTTATAATTGCTTTCACATTCATTTTGTAATTAAAGCAAATTGTATATAATAGAGTTGGTTCTTGCAATTGTTTATTTTAAAAGTTAGAGTGCACTTTATTGATATATTCTGTATTTGGCTCACCTACATTCAAACTATTACTCAACCAATTATTTGTCAAACAAACAACTGCAAAATCAAAGAAAATTGTAGAAAATCTCTAAAACACTAAAAAGTAATGCTCATTACATTAATAAGAAAAATTAATTATGAGTAAACATCTGATAAATTTTTGGAGATGAGTGTTCTTTAAAGTGTATTAAGATGTGCTTGGTTTAGCTCATAAATTCTAAAAATACGATTACTTGTTTGTTTATAATATTTTTTTTACTTCTAAATTAAAAAAAAAACTAATTTTTCATTTTGATACTTATAAACATTAGATTCATAAGTTAATTTGAGCAAATATTTTACTATGTTGTCTCCATTTAATTTTTAAAATTTTACTACATATCCTATTTAATATCTTTCTTAGTCACTTTAATAATAAATATGCTTAAATTTTTTTTATTAAATATATTAAGTGTTTATTAATTATTTATAAGTATTTTAACTAAACATATAACTATTTAAATTTTTAAATATTTATAAATTTAAAGAAAATTATTAAAATTAAATATTTATAAATTAATTTTTATAAATAAATCAAACACCCTCCACATTAAAGTTAATTTTGAAAATAAAGAAACTTACTGATTACTTAATTGAGTTGGCCAAGTGGGTCAGTTTGAGTTATAGCTTACACAGAAACATCAACGTGTTTATATCTCTGTTTATTACGCAGCCCATACCTCAAATCAGAGTACTCCACTCCATTCCATTGCCCTTCCTTCCCATTAGCGTATTGTTCTGGCCAAGAGTTCTCTTTCTTTTCCATCTTTTGAGGTAAGTGTCCATTGTTTTGCTGGCATCATCTCATCCTTTTTAATTTTTGGGTAAATTAATATTTCTCTCAGAGTTTTTTCTTCCCTCTATTATTTTATTATTTTTTCCTTAACTCAAATTTTAATTTTTGGGCTTTTCCCTTTGTGTGATTCTAATCAGTCTCCATAAGCGTTGACTTCTCTTGACTTCTATTTTCTTTTTCATGAGGCGTTTTTTCATTAGCTGAAAACCCTTCTCAAAACAAAGAACTATGATTAATTGGAAAATTCTTGCCCTATCAAAATCTACGTCAACAGATTTAAATGATTCTTGGTAAAAGTAGTGGCAAGGATAGCCATGAAATGAAAATACCCAAAAACTGAGTTGAGATTTTGCTAAGATTTCTCAATGAAATACCCAATCCATCGCAAATGTTCTAGAGGGTTATTATGATTTGGAAGAAGGAATCGATAGTAAGGTTTAGATTTTTATCAATTTCATGGGTTTAAGCATGTTTATTATATAAAAGGAAAGACTAGATTTGTATTTTCATTGTTGGTTTTGCAGAAGAGGGAGACCGATTCCAGTAGCATTCAAGCTACCTCAGGCATTCTCTGTCGATTTTGGCAGCAGTCCAAGTGAATTGAGAAGATCAGCTGCGTCAACCAGGCTTGCTCGGTTCGCTGAACGAAGCCTGCGGAGTGGATTGCTCGGCACACCTCTCTGCTTTCAACTCCTTCGGTAAAATGTCGACAAACGTTGTCTCTCTTTATTTCTCTCAATATGTTAGGGTTTTGAGATGTGAATTATTACTGGATTCTCTTATTTATAATATTATATATCTGCAATATCTGTCTTGCACTTTGCATTAAGAGTGTCAGTTTCCATTCCGGCAGAGCCATAATTAAATTTTATTTTCTCTACGATTGGAATCAGAAAGATTTTAATTGGATTTTAAGTGGTTTGGTTTAAATTTTAATTTCGATTTCAGTTTAGATTTGTATCTTACCTCCTATTAAGTGTAATATATTTTAAATGGACATAAATCGAGGGTTTATCTGAAAAAAAAATATTAGAGAAAAAACAATAAAGCAATCTGGGTAGCCACAGTTGGATTCCTAAGGAGGAGACTCAAGGGAGGAAAGTAAAAGATCAGAGGAGAAATGACAAGGAAAGATAGAAGAAAGGATTTGTACAGCCTTCTCTCCCTATAAACATATTATTTCTTGGTACAATTATTTATCACATGTAATACAATTTTAATTTCATATATATATATATATATATATATATATTGAGTTTGATAAAAATATCCATATTAATTTATTATAATGACAATAAAAAAATTATTTTATGTTTTAATATTAATATTAATTATTGATTTTTTTAGATAATCTTATGTAATATTAAATTTGCAAAGTACTATATAAACTTCAATTATAAGGCTTGAATCAAATTCTTACAGTATTAAAAAAATTTAGAAATAATTATATGTAATTTTAAATTAATTATAATAATAAAAAATTAAATTTTAATTAATTATTTAAAATTAAAATTAATTTTAAAATAAGTGGGATCCTCTTTATAGTTCATATTATTTATGATATTAAAAATTTTTTAAAAATTAATTAAGCTAGCTATAAAATCATTGAAACAAGAAAAAAAAATAAAAATAATAATAAAGTTTTTTTTTTAAATTAAGTAATTTCTTAAAAATGTTAATGGTATGCTCTAGTCCTGCATTGGGAAGTTATTTTAAATTTATAATTATAAATATATTTTAAAAAGAAATTAATTTATTTATAATAATTAGTAATTATTAGGGGTGAGCACTCGGTCGGTTCGGTTCTGAACTGAACTGAACCGAACCGAACCGAACCGAAATAACCGATAACCGAAAATCTCATAATTTGTAAACCGAAACGAACAGTTTATTGGAGAAAAACCGAATCGAACAGAACCAAACATTATCGGTTCGGTTTGGTTTGATTAATGAAAAACAAAAATTTCAATTTTTTTCAATTGCCAAACCTGCATTGAAATGTAAATTGCATATTTGCATTTGTTCACGCTTCATAGTACACAATTCATATAAAATCAATTGTGTAGCATCAAATAAACAATCAATTTAATAAAATGTCACTATGCCAAATAAACCATAAAATAAGTAAATTCAGTCTGTAGAAATGAATTTATTAGTTCCTATTCTTGACTATTCTTGACTTATTATTTAAAACATGTTTAATTTCACTTTTCATAGGGTTGATAAAATTCAGTTTATTAGTGCAAATATCATTGTATTTATATGTAAGTGTTACTAATATAAATGTATTAAAAATAAATTAAATTTAACTAAAATTTTATTTAAAAAGAAAATAAGAAAAAAAAAAAAAAGAATTGGTTGTTGAATTCTGTCAAAACCGAACTAGTTTAGTACATGAAATTAAGTCCAAAATTAGACTTGTTAGTGACCAATAAAAGAGCGTATACTCGTGGAAGTTGATAGGTAAAGTCCAAATTGGACTTGTTCTATGCGACCGATATATGGCTAATTATTATATATATTAGAGTACTAAAAAATAATATTCTCTTTATAATAAAAAAGTAAATCTTCTTTATAATATGAATAATGAGTTCTATATAATTATGAAAAATAATACATATGCAGTGGATCCATCTAATAATTTCTCCCGATATATCTCTCCTATAAAAGGAGACTCGCAGTGCATTGGTTTGAATAGGTTGTGTTAGGCTAAGTTCATGAGTTTAAGATTTGCAGGCCACAAAAATATTAAAGAGTTAGTGAGTGATTTTGAGAGTAATAAATTATTATTTTATTTTTTAACTAATTAAAAATGAGAGTAATTTATCATTATTAAATTCAATCATGTTTTTTTCATGTTAATTTTTTTTCTTTTCATTTCTATATATATTATTATTTAATAATAAATAAAAGATTTTGGAGAAGTCTGATTAAAGACTTTGTTAAGGTGATAGATACATCTAAAATTTTTATTTTTATTAATATTTATATATTCTACTTGTCTTTTATTTTACATAGAAATTAATTATATGGTGTTTATATTTTATTAATTTTGTTCTTAATATTTTATTTTCAGAAGGCTTAAATAAATGTTATTAAAGGTAGGTGAAAGGCACCATAGATGAGTGCTGGTTAGGTGACTTTTAAATTTCATTAATCAGTAAAAGTAATTAATTTTAATACTAATACTATGTTTTAATGTTTTTTTTATGGCAGGTATTTTAATTTAGAATACATTAATTAGTTGGGAATCATGAGCGACAATGAAATCATGAGCGACAATGAAGAATGGGAAAAACGAAGTATCATGACCGACCTTGAAACCATGAGCGCCATCCCGAGCGACATCGAAGAAGGGGAATCAAAAGGTACAATAGCTTCGTCAATTTTTATCCATCGTATGATTGAATAACTTATTTTTATTAAAAAAATAATAATAATAATAATAGTAATTAACAGGGTTTTAAAATTTGAATCGGATTGACTGATCAGATCTTTTTTTTTTTTTTTTCTTTTCTTTTGAGTGATCAAATCGGTTTAGAGATTAAATATTCATTTCTGAGAATTGGTTTTCTGATTTGATCTACTCAAAAAAAAAAAAAAAATTTACAATGGACAACAACGGCCATTAAATACAAGACCAAGCAATCATTTTGGGCCAACAAATCACTAAGCCACCATTATTTTATAATTATTATATATATATATATATATATTAATAATTTATTACATTAATATGTTAACTTAATTTATTGAATTATCTTTCTATTGTTATTATTATTATTCTTCTTTTTCTTATTATTATTATATAAATTTTTATTTACTATTTTATATATATTATTATATTAATATTTATTTTTCATTAATACGAATAAAATTATTATAAAAATTTCAAATTTAATTTTTTATAAAATTAAATGTTATTATTTAAAAAATTTAATTAAATATGTAAATTATTTTTTTTAAATTATATATTAAAATTTAACTAAAATTTTAAT